>NC_069145.1:15350716-15421556 GCF_943734635.1 Anopheles cruzii
CCCACGCGATTGTGTGTTGTTATCATCGCCGCCATTATTGAACCAGTTGGACGTACGGCGGCAACGACGAGGACGTTTCACTGTCACAGGACACAGGACGAGCAGGATCACCTCCGGAGCCGACTCGGTCTCGGCTGCTGCCGCGATTGAGTCACACGCAAACCCATTTTCCTTGCGAAATTGTGCAACCATCTTCCCTGTGTCGACGCAATGGTGTGTTAGTGTCAGTGTTTTGTGTGCGTTCTTTTTCTTTCTGCGTCCCACAAACCCGCAATTGCCAAAAGTAGCCCACAGTAACTCCCCGCTAAGAGTTTGGCTCTCAAAATCAATTCCTTCAAAGCAGACCCCCGGCCCGCAAAGTCCGCGAGGAGACGTCGAGGGCCGTTTTGCAGTCGGGCCGCCAGCCAGCCAGGTTTCATCACGCGCGTCAGCCCCATTTTCTGCGAACGACCGACTACGTCAGCCGTGTGCGCCTGGCGATGGTCGCAGCACGCAACGATCCAACAACGTTCCGACGAACCGTTGGCGACAACTGGGCCGGTTCCGGACCGATGGCTTTTTAAACTGCCGCCAACCGCAAACCCAGTCTCCCACTTGCCGGGCGTTCGTGTCTCCTTCCAGCTTTCTCCAGTGCACTCCGGTGTCGGGTTGCCGTGATTTGCGTGTTTGTGCAGAGGAGTAATGAGCCGTGCGGGAGTCGTACCCGCGGGGTGCGCCTTCGAGTTCTAATCGAGCCAAATCAAGTGGCAAGTGGCACGGCACGAACATTCGCTAAAGCGCACCGCACACTGCTCGCTGGAGCGAACAGTGTACGGCGCCCAATGGTCCAATGGTAATGGTTTAGTGCATCTGTGGTCAGAAGTTGGGCCCGGAAGTCTACCGATTATTATTTGCACGATAAATGCGGGGACCCTGCGGCTTTTTGGGCGAACCCTGCGACGGCCTGGGCAAAGGGGAAACAGCTGGTTCACCCGGTGGGGCTCGGCGCACCAACACGAACCTGCGCCAGAGTGTGGCCACGGCCACGCTCGTGTGGCGAACGGATCGAAGACACTGAATCATAGAACCAGCGCCCCGGCAGTGACGCCATTCGGGATAAAAAATTTAAACTCTGTTAACACCGAGCGCCCGAAGCCGGAGGGCGAGGCCACCAATATTTTATAACCGACCGGCCGCCGTTCAGTGAACGTTTGTTCGCGTCTGTGTGTGTGTGTGTGTGTGTTGTAAAAAATAATAACATACCCGAAAAACACGGATTGATATTGAGTGACACGTAAAGAAAATTATTTATCATTTGAAGCCCGGCGGTCCGGCGGACCGGTGGAACTACGGGCGGACGGGTGAGCGGACGAACATGAAACCCGTGGTTATGTAAAGCCGATTGGCAGCTGCAGCCCGGTTCGAAGATCGGGTCGGGAAAAGAACGGGCTATCCCACGGATATCGGTCGTACCGCCGCCGGTCAGGCGGCTGATTTGCGAACTCCAAGACGCCGCACACTCGCGGGGACACGTGTAGTGCAAAACGGAAGCACTGCAAAGTGAGTGAAATCAACACACGGAAACCATCGAGTCCGTGTCGCGTCATCGTGGTCGTGTGGCCGTACGTCGGAAGAGGAACTGCGAAAAGGACTCGCAGCTCGCACGGGCTGGAGGTGCCGGACCCATCCGACCCCCCGCAGTAGTATTGTTTCGGGTTCTTCGGGTGTTGTGCTTTTCCAGTGCCAAGGATTGCCGCACCGCACCGCACCGTTGGGCACCCGAAGGCCACCACCGCAGTGGAACATCCTTCGCGTGGAACGATCGAAAAGGCGTATGACATGTGAGAAGGCCCGACCGACCAGGCGGCCAGCAATCATAAATCAGCCCCAGCTCACTCGCTCTCTCTCGCGCGCACCGCCCGGTCAGGAGGGCGCTATAAACACGCCACCCCCCCGTACGCAGCGCAGGACCACAAAGGAAGGCCGCGAGTTCTGCGGGCGGCCGGGCAGTCGTGTGTGTGTGTGTGCCACCTGCAGCCTGTGAGTAAAACAGTCAAGTCAAATCGAAACTTGGCGGCTGCTTCGGATTCGATCGCGGCGATAGGTGCAGGGCAGGAAGCGCCCTCCCGCTATGGATGCTCCGTAGGAGCGTGGAACCACACACCGCCGCACTAGCCGTACCACGTGCCGTTCCGAGCAGACTGTGGCCGCCAGATATACCTCAGGTTCTAGAACTGCTAGCTGAGCAGAAAGAGAGAGAGAGAGAGTGCGAACGATTGGCGCCAGAGCTGCCGCTTCCCCGCCGGTTTTGTTGTTGTTCTTTCCCCGGAGCACACCCTGGACGACCCGGACCGGTGCTAGTCGCCTCCGCTGCCAGTAGCTATGGATGAGGAAATCGTTCCTCGTACGTTCCGCGAAAAGGCCCTGTTCTACACCACCGCCTTCTTCATCCTGCTCGGCACGTTCAGCCTGTTCGCCTTCCTGTTCCTGGTGCCGTTCGTGATCGAGCCGGCCTTCCAGACGATTTTCATGCAGTTCGATGAGTCACCGGCACTGTGCGTGACCGCCTATAATGAGCACCTGTACGGTGCGAAGAACTGCTCCTGGGCGTCGTGCCGCGAGGGCTGCACGAAGGATATCTACGAGTGCCAGCAGATACGGGTCAACTACAAGACGGCCGCCCAGCTAGCGGCCGCCGCGGCCAAGGAAGCGGCCGACGGTGCCGACGGTGGCAGCACCACTCAGCCGCCCGACCTACCTACGACGGTGGCGTCGACACCGGTGCCGGCGACGACGACGTCGGTCGGCGCCGCTCGACCAACCACTGTTTCGACGCGGACGCGGACAACTTCTACGACACAAAAAACCATTGGTGATAGTAGCATTAGTAGCAGGGGGGCGAATAGTGGGGATAGTGTAGCTAGTAGTTCCAATAGCGTAGGCAAGAGGCCGATCGGCACGACCGATGGCAGCAGCCGGTACGGCAGGTCGCTGGCGCGCTTCGAGCGAGCGATTCGGACCGACTACGACTACAGCGACATGCTGGTGGAGAACAGCAATGGGATGAACGGGTTCGGCGATGCCCGGAACGGGTTCAAGAGTCCGCTGCCGGACGACGAGAACCCGTTCCTCGAGTACCCGGAGGAGATGACCGGGCTGATGGGGAACAACTCCGAGTGGTACTTCGTCGGCGCCCGGCTCTACCCGAACGTGAAGGGGTGCGGCTACCCGCCGATGCTGAACTGCACCATCTGGACCAAGAAGTACTGGACGATCGGCACGAACTTCACCTGCTACTACTCGCGCGTCGACCCGGAGCTGGTGATCAGCGACCTGGACATGTGGCAGAACACGCTCAACCTGGTGTACGCGATGGCCATCCCGATACCGTCGTTCATTATCTCCGTGATCTACCTGGCGTTCGCGTACTTCGTCATCTTCGCCGAGGACGAGGAGGCCGCCCTGCTCGACAAGAACGGCGAGGAGGACGCCACCGAGGACGACCTGCCGGACACGGACGAGGGCAACGACAACAAGATCAACAACGAGAACGAGGTCGAGGTGACGGCGAACCACATCAACGAAAAGCAGCAGCAGCAGGGCTCGACCGACGGGGACAATGTAAATACGACGACGACCACTCCGATCCAACCGAATCTCCCGAACGGCACGGTAAACTCGATCAACAACACCAACACGACCGCCACCACCAACACGAACGGGTCGTCCAAGCCCATCACACCGAGCTCGGACGTGAACTCCTTCGGCCACCAGCTGAAGGTGAAGATGGCGGACGAAATGTCGCGCGAAAGCATCGACGGCGGCCTGCTCTCCAACTCGGCTTCACTGCAAGGGTTAGTACCGTTAATTCTACGCTGACAATGCCCGCTGTGCCCAATTTGGGTGGCCCCCGAAACCACAACGTCTCAATCGTTAACCAGCGGACGTGGCGAATTGGGGGGTTAAAAGCTTTGCAGTTGATTTGCAGTCCCATCCAAAACCTCTGCCGGCTTTGGCGTGGCCTGTCAGGACGAATTTCGAACCGTCGGTCGGTTGCCCTGCCGAGCGATCGAATCGTTCGCGCTCACGGGCTGCCAACAGTCAGCTGTTTTATGGTGCATAATTGCGATATCTCACCCCCCGCGTTGACGTGTCTGCCTGTTCCAGGGCTTGCCGGGGCTCGAATGGCGTGTCACCGCGTGTCGGTAAGGCAAATACGGAAGCAATGGACAGCCAGAGGCCAAATGAGCGGTCGCCAAGGCGTCAGCTCCGAGCGAATATCGATTGGCCTGGGTCGGCTGGTGCCATACGCTGGTTCTAGACTGGCGCCGGCTCGAGTTAACCGCCGTTGTCGCCGACGCCGTGCTGGGACTCGTGTCGTGTCCTGATTACGTTGCGGGCGCCCCGTCACAGTGGCTGGCCTGTGCATTATGATTGCATCGGGCGTGTCAACGGTGTGTGCGCCTGCTGGGCCGGATCAGAAAGCAATTTGGAGTTGTAATTTAATTTTTGGCGCCAAAATTCAATGAAACCCGATAATTTGGTTGTATCACGACACTTCGGTAGGGCAAGCGGCCCGAGTAGCTGACCGGAATAGCTGAACGGCTGAATTGGGCCGTAGCCAAGACTTGCGGCGGCCTATCCGTCGAGCCTCCGATGCTGCATAATGTCAAAAGTGCAGCCAACTGGCCGGGCCTGGTGTATCAGTGTGGATCGGGCCAGATTGGTCCCGATCCGGGCTCTTTTAATGAAATTCATTTCATCGATACGTATGTAACGACGACACGTCGCCAGTGCTCAGGGACCCACCGGGGAATGGACTGAACTTAAACGTTCAAATGCGATTAATGCAACACCACCTGACTGATTCGTATCTGAAAGAAGGAAACTATCCAAGTCCTGGTGAAGTGTCTTGCTTGATAGACACAAAGGATGCCCTCAATGGGTTTGTCTAATAAACTAACTCTTCTGCCTCTTCTTTCTCTCTCTCTGGTTCACAGAAACTTGAGCAAGACGATGACGACCAGTATCTCGACTCCGCCTGGTCCGATAGCCGCAGTCTGAAACGTCAAGTGCACGGTCTGGAAAACGTTAAGTTTAAATTTACTAAGTAAGAACTTGCTTATCTTATGACTGTTATAACTGGGCTGGCGGAAAGGTGAATATAATTTAGCGAGAAACAATAGCAACTATAGTCTGTTTGAATCGCGAATTTCTGCGCGCAGCCGATGCAATGCCGCTAAACTTTTATCACACAGTCCCTACAGATAAGACGGAGTAGCTGTAAATCGCTCTAGGGTCGTACGCATTGCCGAAGCTAAATTGGAAGGATAACATTTACCATGCACAAAAGCAGACGCTACACTCTCAAGCAAGCTTAAGCAAACTAATAGTCTCTATACAGTGTAACGATGGTCCTGCCGGAAGCGCGAAAACGGATACATGAAAGGCTCAAACTGCGAACTGCATTAACATGTGACCCACCAAACCCATACAGTAACGCTGAGCGAGTTTAACCGGCACATGCGGCTGTGCGGAACGCTACACGGGACTCGCCCGTTGATTGCTACGGAACCCAAAAGTGGTTACTAAATTATTCTCTAGAAAACTGAGCCAAAACAACACAACTTTTGCCACGTTCCAGCCGGGAATGAGTAATGAGCGCACAGCACACACACCACACCTTGGCGGGAGCGTCCAGTGGGTAAGATGTCTCCTGTTATTTTCGTTTGCCTATGGTCAACGCGTAGTTTACTAAAGATGTGATGGAACCAATCGAACTTTTGTGGCGACGGCCGTCTGACGACTTCTGTGGAAAAGGTTAGTAAGGATTGTGAGCCGTAGGAACCGGAAGGATGGCTTTCGGGGGTAGCTGAGAGAGTAGTGGAGGCAGAGTATTTTATTGCAATCGCCCGGTTGAAGCATAGTTTGAAAATTCCGAAAAGAAAACCAAACTTGAACTGTTGATAGATTTTTATCGAACTAGACTAAGAAGCAGCCACTCATCAGATACTAGAGGCATACTGAGGTAGAATAGAGAAACTATAGCTGAAATTGGTAGCGCAACGCGGAGTAGCTGGCACACTGGCCCAAACACGCAGCAACTGCGCCATCTGTCTTACGCTGAGCCGAGGTTTTGTAAAGTGCCGCGGGCTTTGGGATCTTGCTTCACGATCTTTGTTTCGTAGACTAGGAAATGAATCAATAACTAAAAGCAAACTAAATTCAAACACGTTAAACACGGTTCGCGGCCATCTGCGCGGGTCAGTTTTAGCTTTGCACAGAATGTTTGTTTAGTAAGCGTGTGAGCGAGCGAAGAGAACCCAAACCTTTTAACGAGCAATAACTGGTTGAATCATTTGCTGTTCTGTGATTTTTGTACTTTTCCTTTTTTCTGCCTACAAATGGCCGTTCAAGAGACGATGCAAAATAGGATGCGCACCAGACGTTGCGCATTAAATGCAGGGTTGTTTCGGCCAGTCGTCTGTAAGGACGCCCATGCGTTGGGGTAACACGGTATTGGCCGCACGCGACACCACGGCTCGAAATATATCTGACTTTGGAAGGCCATAGGTCATTGACGTAAACATAGTTTTGGTACTGTAAAGCTTTATTTTTCTAACATTTATGCACAGTCAAAATATACATTTGATTGAGTTGGTCGTGAAGTGGACACGTTGGTTGAAGTGCAAAGCATGACTCAACTGGCCTGGCATAGGTTTTGCTATCATCTTCGGTGTCATTGCTGCTCATCACTCAGGTCAGAGGGTATCGAGATGTTACTGTGTCATTCATATTGTTCGCTGTGTGATGTAAACCCAGAAAATACATTTACCCAAAGTTTCTTCACCCGATCACTCATAATCACTTTTCTGTTTTCAATCTGGAGAACAGAGGCAAAACTTTCGACATTTATTCCGCCTTCGTTAATACTATATCCTCACGCTGTGTGAAGGACGCTGTAAAAAAAGAATGCAGATGAATCAATCAATCAAATTAAGTAAACATAAAAAAACGCAAACAAAAGCAAAACGGAGCAACAAAAGAGCACATAAAAATAGTTATAAATTTTCAAAATTTTAGAGCGTACTAAAAAGCGAATAACGGAGAACAAAAGAGTGAAACGAGTGGTGCAAAGAGGTAAACTTATTAAGCTACTTTGATCTCTTGAGAGTGTTTAAAATCGTAAAAGCTTTGCTAGTTTGAAAGCTTCATCCACATGAAAAAAAATGCTAGAATTAATAAAATTATTCATATAAAACATCATTAAACTAAATGGCGACGGCTCGCGCCTTCGTAATGCAAACGAGCGCAAAGGAGACACAAATTCTGCTAAGTTCTTTACAAACAGCTTTTTAACAGAGGTCGTAAAATTGTACCCGTAACTAGTCTAATTTCGAAGGTTTACTTTTATTAACGTTTTATTAATGTACTAACAACGCGCCAGGAACGGAAAATTTGCGTCACACACTGTTTCTTCGGAGGGTGTTTTTTGGCCATCCCTGAGCGAACGCAACCCGCGCGGCTTCGGCAGTTTTGTGACTTGGTTTCCGGTCACCCCGAAGCAACTGTTGTACAGTAGACGACACTGAGGAGAGCTCTACACTGAAACTACCACCGTCCGTTCCAAAGAATTCTTGTCCATTTCTGCGGTAGCTTAAGCTAAACCGTATTCATTGCGTTCGCCGATACCGGGCAAAAGCACACTAGTCAGTAACGTAACGCAAAACGTAAACCAGAACGCACACTCAGTTGGTATTTAATCATGTTTGTACATAATTGCGAGATCATACAAACGATACCATAGCAGCAAAACGATTGCAATTCTTAGAACAAAATAATACAAAGACACAAAAGCGATTTAAACCAAAAAAAAAAACAATGGAAACTATAGCAGCGTATACATTATTAGAGTGCTCCAAACGCAATCCACTTTTTTCCGGTGTGTTTCACTGTAACGGTTTTCGGTTTTTTACGTAGGAAGAAAAACTGCTTTTGCTGCCAAGAGCTTCTGGTCGGGAGGATTTGGCAATTCTCAGAAGGAATGGACTGGCAACGGAGCGGGCGCACCAAGCTCCGCGTGAAAATGCTCAGAAAGAAAAGTGTAGCAGGTTTCTGCCGCTGCCGCTGGTATAAAGTGGGAGCATACGTTTTAGATTGAGTCTTAAAACCTATATTTCCAAAGATCTGTAATGCCTTGTGATTGCCATTTAATTTAAGAGTGATAACCAGGAATGCGAAAACCAAACCGGCATGAGTAATAACTATTGAAAATAAATAAAATGTGAAAGCTTTAAATGCCTGTCTTAATTGTGCGTGTGGTTTGAATTCATTTGGTCTTCCGTTTGCTTCACATGATGACACGCACAGGTACTGTGGATGCTCTCCTGTTGCTTTTGCATTGTTCATTCGGTAGGTCGGTGGGGTACAAGATTAATCTATTTGCACAGTTCCTACAAAATCTCTTCTTTTTATCCCCAAAAATTATCCATTCCATTGATCCATCCAATAGTTTATTGAATACAAAAATACACCCAGAATGCAAATATAGAGACTGAACCTTTTCTTCGCTAAAGTGATGGCATGGAAAAGTGTTGTATTTTCGCTGATTCCGAGTTTTTTTTTTTATAAAACAGGAAAAACACCGAAAAGCTTTGTCGAAGTTGACGCTGCCTCTTCAAGGGTTTACACGGTGTTCCGAAAGCTCACCAGCTGTCAAAGGGCAGATGTTATGACGTTTCTCTGTTTTCTTTTGAGTGCGTAGTCAAGTTTGTAAAACCGCCGTGAGCAGTGAGCGGTGCATTATTGTGTCATCTTCTTGCTAATAAAGGCAAAGGGAAAACATTACGTTACATCGCCAACACGCACGGCGCCGCTCGAAAAGAAGATAAGCGGACCGTGCCCAGTTTCGCATACCACGGACCCGTGAATCATAGGAGGTGGCTTCGAAAGGGCTTCGCGCTCGGGAGCAGTGTGCTATGGAATGTATAACGTGCACTGATTGACCGACGTCAGAACGCACCGTGGCAACCGAACGACGATGGATTCTCGAAAGGATATCTACAACCTGTGGGTGCAGTACACGACAAAAGTAAGCCACCGTACCTGCCCGACCGTGCCCGTGTGTCGTGTGTTCACGTTTCTCACGACAATGCACTAATGACGTCCTCTCCGGATGGGGGTACTTTTCCAGAACGAAGAAACCTACTTCCGACAGTTCATAGCAGGCTTCGTGAGCATTTGGCACTCTCAGTTACGGCTCGACTTTGAAAATGCACCCCGTTGGGATGAGGTGGCCCCGGATTTGGGGCCCCACTTGAGCCGCCTGCCGGACGAGCTACTGCCAGCGATCGAGAAGTTCCTCATAATCGCTCGCGATTGTTGTGAAAATGTAAGTAAACATTGCATAACGGGGGAAAAATGAGAAGAGATAACACATGGACCATACGCACCGTGCTGTTGTTGTTGACATCGGTTTTGGGGGTGTCGTGTCCGGATCGTTGTTTTGTCAACATGAGTCAGAAGTGTGTTTTCTTCTTCACACTCTACCAATGCCATTCCAGGCTGCGACCGATAAAAGCATCGATAACGAGGGCATGAAGGAAAATGTGCTGCTCGTGCAATGCCTGACGGTGATATGTCGTCATTTTGAAAATATCGATTCGGTCATCCGTTCAAGCTACATTTCCAGTTGCATTGCGATTTCGAATTTCATCATCAACAGGGTAAGTGCAAGGGCATCGCAAACTTGGATGTGTCTGAAATAACGATCGTACTGTTTTAGCTTATCGAAAAACGGTCCACGGATGAGCTCATCGACGAACTGTTTGTGAAAAGTGTGTCGCAACTGTTGGAAGTTCTGTACGATCCGTATCTGACATGGAGAAGCTATCTGCGTGGGCATCACGCCGACTATTCGTGCCTCGGCTACAAGATAGCTCCGATGCATCCAGAAATTGTGCCATTCATATACGATTGCTTCCAGAGCGGTAAAACTACCAAGAACAAGAAGATTGCTAAAGATTTAGTCCATATTCTCGGGGCGGTCATTGCAGGATCTCAGGTTAGTGTTGCTGTTTCAATTCTAACGGGTCTACTTTGATGTTTCTTTTCGTTTAAACGTGCTTTTAAGTTTTCCGCAAATACTCCTGTCCCTGTTGAGGCGGATTCTCTGTCCGTTTGGTGGTTGGATTTTCCCTATCAACGTTACTATCCGTTCGAACTACTTTTCGATTTTATCTCTTCCCGTTCTCTAACTGTTCCACGTTCCAGGCAGCTTTAGTTAATGTACCGCTGCCCAGTGTCAATTCGTACTCTTTAAATAATCCGGATGGTGAAGGAAATAAACAAGCCGCGGTGAGTTTGGGTATTATATGTTTGTCGCTAATTTGCATGCTGTTGGTTGTCGCTTTTTGGTTGCCAAACCTCAATTTGTTGTGAAAAACGTTTTTGGTTTTCTGTTGGTGTGATTTAATCGAGGTGGCTAACTTTTCAGCCAAAAACTGTCACTAATTTTGCTAGAGTTTAAAAATTAACGATTAATGCTTGATATCAGCCACAATCACGGCAAGGAGGTCATGTCGTGTGCAAAAACTTATAATGTGTGTTAACTTCTGTCCTCAGCACAATGGACTGCGTGCCATTAGTCCTGCCACAGTTACCATTATCATAGATGTTGTATCAAAATGGGAAAGCGAAGCTGAGCTGCGGCGGTTGATGCTTCACTGTTTCGCTCTCATGGCGGTGATTCTACAGAAATCTAGTCCGGAACAGGTAACGCAGTGCAAGCGCTGGAACCACAGCCACTATTTACATTTACTAATCCCTTTTACCTTTACTTGTAGCGCCAAATTGATTTGTTAACCATATTCCAACTGTACATAGGATCCATACGTGAACTGTTAACGACGGAGCACTTTCTATCCAAGTGTTCGTCAACGGAAAGCTTCGAAGTGTCGCACGAGAATGACAACTACATCGACGTTGGGGCACTCTGCGCATCGATCGCTACGATCGAGGAGTTTATCCCGGAACACGCTAATAAGCTGATTTTGTGCAATGCATTGTTTGAGGCAAAGTTTCTATCAAACCTGGTACAAATTCCCGAACAAACGAAGGTAAAATGGTCATCGCTAGTCCCAGTGATATACTACTACAGGAAAATCCCTTTTTTTCTCTGTCGGTTTGCAGAAGTGGATAATGGATCATCAAGTGATGGGGACGGTGTTGGTGAAAACACTGCAGAAGCTTTGCTATCACTCCGAAAAGATGCAATACAATCTTATGCACACCAACAGTATTAACGTACTGTTTGACGGACTGAAAGCTTACGGGAAACCGTCGAAGGGTCTCATCAATGAATGTTTGGGCTTCGCGTTCGACGACGCCGACAGCCGGCATGTGAATGTGTCCGTCGTCACGAAACTGATCGAATGGATGCCATTTATGGGGGAAAACGAACAGGATGTTCTTAGCGAGGTGCTGCTGAAGAAATGTTCCGGAACAATGCAAAGGTACGGTTCCAAGGGAACGCATATACACTGGATACTGCCCTGATCGCTGCCCTTTGTCAATTGTGTCCTTTCACAGCAAGCAGCACGTGTGTGGTGAAAAAACAATTAAACGGATAGTACACGTGTGCCTGTCGGATGGGAATCGGCTGTCGTCGAAATGCACCATTAATCTGCTAAAACTCATCGAAGAACTGGCCAAGTATAGCATCTGGCCGACGGAAGTTAACAGTCTGTTCAGACTGCTCCGCAGTGAGACCCAGTTCGAGCACCGTAAGCAGCTGCTCGAAACGATTCTTCGGGTGGCCCAGTACCGCACCACGCTGGGTGTTGCGCCGGACAATTTTCTCGACATTCAAACAAACACCAGCGGGATCACCATACCGGAGATTCGCAAATGGGACACCACGCACGGGTTCGTGTTTCACGCGTGGCTACGGTTGGACGAGGAGCCTTCGATGGCGCAAAACTATCGCCGGCAGCTGTTCAGTTTGTCCACCACGTACGGTACGGGGTACGAATTTTTCATTCAGAAAAGTGGCAACTTTGTGGTGAGCGTCATAACGAAGAAGGAGTTCTTTACCGCCACAGCACAATCTCCGCAGTTGCTCGATGGCCGTTGGCACTCGATAACCGTGAGTGTTGTCCCGCCGAAGCGGCTCTTCTCGTACCATCAGATCAACGTGTACATCGATTCGATGCAGAAGCTAGGCTCGACGATGAAGTACGCCTCGTTTTCCGAGGCATTTCACTACTGTTCGATCGGTGCGCCGTACAATAATTTCAGGAAAGTGTCCCACACCTCCCATCAGTCAAACTCGGCCCGAATGAGCCCCGTACCGGATGCTTCGCCGAGCGGCGAAAGGGAAGAGAAAAGCAAGTCGGGCCTGTTCCCAAACATTATCGAACGGGCATTTTTCCCCGGACTGGTGTCGCAGGTGCCGAACTATTTCACCCTTCCGAGCAAGTCCACCACGTCGCTGGACCCGAGCGTTAAATCGTACCCGATCGGTATGCAGGACTTGGTGTTCGGCGAAGCGGTATGTTTGAAGGGCCAGCTCGGTGCCGTTCTGTTGGCCGACACGAACGTCAATCTGAAGAGCTTGTTCGAGGTCGGACCGAACGTGGCCAACGTGCTGGCGTCTGACATCATCGAGTCGTTCGACATGGCATCAAAGTTTGTGTTCTGTTTTGCACCGAGCGCATGTTACGATGGCTTGTGCTTGGATCTTGCTCCCGGGAACCAGTACAACGGTCATCTGGTCGCAAACGTAGCCCAAACGCTTTCGATTCAGAACGCACTGAACGGGATTGGTGGGATGGTGGCACTGCTTCCGATCCTGGACCACATCACGCAGCTTCCGGCATCGGAAATACCGGCCGCGAACGAGCTTATATCGCTCAGCCCCGTAGAGTCGCCGCTGAAGGAGGAACGCTTTGGCGACTGGGAGATGTTGCAGCTCAATTCGCTGACCGAAGCGAAGATAATACAGAACCCGATTGCATGCTTTCTGTGTTTGGTGCGCAATTTTATCAACGGAAGCGACGCGAATAAGGAGAGTATGCTGAAGAACGATGTCATTGCCATCACGAGCGCGCTGTTGCAAAAGTGCCACGAGCTGCTGTTTGACGTGAACGTGCTGATGGCGGTGCAGTTGCTAATTGAATCGATACAGAATGAAATGCCGTCCGGAAACATGGAGCTCCTGCACGTGCTGCACCGCGATTTGGTGTTCAACTTTCGCATCTGGTCCAAGGCCCAGTTTCAGATCGTCATCGGCCACATACAGTACATCAGCACGATCATCAAGGACGATCGGAAGTACTTTCGCCGCAATTTCGGTATTCAGTATTTGCTGGACGTGATACACGAGCACTTCACGAACAACACGAACCTCACGCCACAGGACGCGAAGATGGTGCGCGAGTCGCTTCTGCGAATCATCAAGTATTACATCCAGAAGGAGGTGAACATCAAGGAGGTAGGGCCCAGTTCCGCTTGTACGATACGCGTCTCTAAAAAATGGTTTCTTTTTCGCAGATATCAACGCTGCTCACTTTTCTGACCACCTTGAAACACGAAACTGCGGTCGGTGAGATCATCGACATGCTGTTGCTGCTGATCGAGGGAAAGCACGTGAAGGATCAAATCTTCCTGCTGATGTACGAACCACACATGGCCGAGGCCATGTACACACTGTTTATTGACCGTTCGTTTGGAAGTGAAGTGCACCTGAAGCTCATTAAATTCATCGGCGGCATGCTGAACACCAAGCGCATCTCTAGCAAACACAAGGCCGCGCTGCGGCTCTATGAACCATCGATCGAATGCCACAGTTTGTATCCGGGGCTTTTTTCGTTCATGATACCGTTCGTGCTGGAACCAAGCGTAATGTTGGGTTTGTTGGATCTTAACTTGGCGTCCGATTCCGAGATGGGTTACGCCGGTGCGCTGTGCTTGATCTATCACGCCAATTTGTCCAGCCTGGCCCTAAAACTCGAGATCGCCCGGCGGCTGATGACGAGCACCTTCACGAAACCGAAAGCACCGCAAATGATTGCGAAACAAGTAGGCTGGCAAGAGTCCATCGCAAGGTTGCTGATCAAGAAGCCGGTGGAAAATCGGACGGGTGGCGAAGTGGAAAAGGAGAAGGACAATATTTTGACCGACATGGACGAGGTCGTCAAGCGGGAAAGTGAAACGACGGTGGCCAGTGGCGATGATTTGATTGTGTTCGACGATGAAACACTGGAACTGCACGTACACGATGCGAACAAACACCTGAACTCGTTCATGTCCGAAGCAGCGACGGTGATTGAGCACGAAATTAAGGAGCTGGCGGACACGGTGCAAGAAGCGGTCGTTGACAATATAGCCTCCTCCATTACATCCGTATACTCGGTGCTGCGACAGAAAACATCGGACATACAGGACACGATCGGTTCGCTGACGCTCAGCTTCGAAGATGGTGCTGCAGGACGAAAGAAAAAATCGTCCCTCAGCAGCAGCAGCGAAGAGAATGGGTCTTTCGATGAGTCCGGATCGCTAGCCGGTACCGCTTCGATGGGAAAAGAGGATCTTCAGTCGACCAAAAGCGTAGACGAACTGGACTGCAGTACGGGCAACAGTGCGGAATCGCCGAGCGCAAAATATGACGAGAATAATGACGAAGAAAATCTGGTGTGTCTTGTGTCGAACAGCCTCTTTACGATTTTGTGGCGTGGTGTGGAAAACACGAACGACTCTTGGCAAGAACGTGGCCAGGTGATGGCTTGTATTAACCTGATCGCGCTCAACAATGAGCTCTACTGTTCGCACCTTAGCCTGCGGCTGCGCATCCTGGAGATGGGCGTTCAGGCGGCACTGATCGATTTGGCGGAAAATGCACAGCTTGCGTTGACCCATCAGCAAAATGCGGCACAGTTACTGCGCCTGGCGTACGACCTGGTGGTGCTGGATCCGAACGAGGACAGTTCGAAAAAGTGTTCCGTGAAGCTGCTGGACGGTGTGCTCTCGTTGCTGGACATACTGATGGTGTTTCAGCAGAGCAGCAGTGACGATTGGTCAGAAATGTCGCACCTATGCTTGGGGCTGCTACTTAAGTGCTCGCACAACGTCAATTCCGACATTGTCGCCATGGCAACGGCCAAACTACATGCTCTGCTGCAGAACCGCATCAACCAAGATCCGGCCGAGATCGGGTACCTGATGTACAGCCTCAACCAGGCCATCTGTAAGGCGAACGACGAGGACAACGCGGAGCAGTATTCGTTCCTCATTCCGGTCATGAAGGCACTGCTGGAAAAGTCTCGCACCGTGCTGGGTCTGGCGACGCATACGCCTGACCTACCGGCCACCTCATCGGGGCCGATCTTCTTCCAAGACTTCCAAGGGTACTGCACCAGTCGCCAGTGGACAGCGTTTATCGATAAAAAGGTAGGAAAAGCTTCACCATTCTCTCTTGTTGGTTGATTTTGGGCCCATAGCGTGTTTGTTGTTATTTTCTTTGAACCAATCGCCGTTCAATTACTGTCGCCGTACTCTGAGCATCTTTATTGTGATTGTTGGCTTAGCTTAAAAACAGTCTAATAAATAATATTCTCACCCTACACTACACTACAAACGTAAAAGAACGCAACGAAACACAACTTATACACGCTACTGCTACCACCTCGAATAGCACTGGTAAAGGGAGTGTGGTCACCACTGAGTTAGTTACCGCGCGGAGCTTCCGATGTGGTCTCCGACAGGTCTTTCTTCTTCCGGGTGGCTCTCTGACGGGTTCCGATGTCGCTTATATCGTCGTAGCTCTCTTCTTCATCATCCTCGTCCAGCATCGTGTAGTCTAGGCTGGTTGCACTCCGATAGTGTGGCATGTCTCGTCTTCTCGTCGGTCGTACCTCGGGCGTGTGCCCACCCGAACCGTTCGCCTGACTCGATCCGGCGTAGTAACTTTTCGAGTTTGATTTCTGAATCGATAGAATACTCAGATCGTCACTTCCGGGAGGCTTTGACAGCCGATGGCCCTGATTGAAGGGATTGCTTTGGAAGTAGTTGTGTAGGTCAGAGTTTTTTGCATCATACTCGATCGATTTGGACGCCGTGACCGACGGTGAGCTCGGTACCCGGTGGCTGGTGTGATCTCCACGGCCTCCGATCTTCACGGTTGCTTTATTTTGAGACGAAAGCAGTACAAAGTTTGACGTTTGATGATCATCTTCGGTTCGCGGCAACGTGACTCCGGCCGGCTTGGAGTGTTTGACCTGTTTCTTCGGTTCGAACTCAAGAAACTCATCCGCATCTATGGCCACCTGATGAAAATCGGAGCTGGATCCGAACGCATCCCGCAGGTCATCGGTATCGAGATTGTGCGCATTGCTCGGACCCGGCACTTTCGGTTTCTTCTTTCGGCGACTCCTAATCGGGCGCTTGGACCCGTCGGCCGAGAACTTCTCATCCGATGCACCATCCTGACCACCGAACGGTGGCAGCGATTGACTTTTGATGGGCACCTTCTGCGTTTCGGAGCCACCGTCGTAGTACGAATTGAACGACGTAAACGGATCGTTGTCGCCAATGGTTGGGAACGCGTTGATGGCCGGCTTGTTTGGATTGGTTTTGGTCGGGGTGTGGAACTGCTCCTGGTCGTAACGCGTCGGCAGGCTGGGTATGTATTCTTCGCTAGCCCCGCTCGTGCTGTGTGAGGTGGTGTGCGTGGAGCTAACGCCACCACTATTGTGGTTTGGTCTCCTGTAGTCGAAGTCATTCGAGGGTTCAAACAGGTTCGACTTCGAGTTGGGCTTTGCTACTTCGTACGACGTGAGGGGCGTTTTGTAGGGGTCTTTCTTGTACGTCTCCAGTGGCAACGGATGCTTAGACCCGCCATCACCGAAGGAAGAAAAGTCCGAGTGGAAGCTGCCTTTACTTCCGCTTCCAGATGGTGTGGTGTAGGTATTGATGGCCGTGGAGTCCGCAAAGTGAGGATACTTGCCGCTGGAATGCTGCGAGTAGCTGTGAGAGTACCCACCGCCGACACTGGCATGTTTGTTTGCACCTCCCGGAAATCCGTCAAAGCCATTGGATGAATCCAAAAACGAAGGCACTTTCGATTCGAACACATTGGGGCCATTACCGAAACTGCTTTTCGATAGGCCAGCTTCAAAAATAGCACTTTCGTAGCTGGGCTTTCCGAAGGACGACGACCCATGGTAGCTAGGTTTTCCGAACGATGATCCTTCGTAGCTGGGCTTCCCGAACGAAGATCCTTCGTAGCTTGGCTTCCCGAACGAAGATCCTTCGTAGCTTGGCTTCCCGAACGAGGATCCTTCGTAGCTGGGCTTGCCGAAGGACGATCCCTCGTAGCTGGTAATCGACTGGCCGTACGCGAACGGTGGTGAACCGAACGTTGGCGACGGGTGTATCGATGATCCGTAGTTTGGCGGCGGTTCCCCAAACGACCCGTGGTGATCGTTGAAGGAACTGTCGAAGCCGGAACTGAACGGATCTTCAATGCTTTGCGGTGCGTAGTGGGACAGTGGGGGGTAGTTTACGTTCGGCGGTCCATACTTGACACGCGGCTTCGATCCCGGCCTCCGCCGTGGTCGCGGTTTGCGTCCTCTCGGCGGAGGTGGTGGCGGAGGCAATTTTGGGCGCCGTTTGATGACGCGATGAATTTCAATTTCGTGGCGTTTCTGGCGATGCAACGGTACGGCCGTGGGATCGACTGGTTCGACCGACGTCTCGATAGCATCGCCTTCAACCGCTTTACGCTGTACGTCTTCCGCTATCACGACCGCTACAAAAAGCTGGAAAAGAGATTGAAAGGAGATGAAGATGATGTTGGTGAAGGAAGGAACAACTACATTTTGAAGATCAATCTGCGATCGTAATCGATTACCAAAAAGGTGCGTGAATAGAAACGGCGTACACGGTAGGTACGCCCTAGACCTTCGGTGTCAGGAATTCTGCCTTTATTAGCAGGTACAACAAATTGTTGTCATCTATTGCGAAAGCTGTCCGCTGCTCCGACAAAACGGATGCTACTAATTGGTTCGCCGAACAATCCATCGTAACGTGTCGAAGAGAGAAGCACTACCTTCTTCGCGAACGGTCGGGGCTAAAACAAAACGTGAGCGCGCCCAGTGTCCCCCGAAGGCCACGTGCAGTTTTAGCGCAAAGAAAAAGGGGTTTTTTCAAGCCGGTTTTACATGCAAACCCGCAGCAGCAGCAGCATTAGTCAGCGTGAGGGCCGCCTCATCAAAGAGCCTTCCCTCCGAGAACGTTCGGTCACACCCAATCGGCGCCGATCGAATGACCGAGAAAAACCGGAGACCGCTTAACGCACCTTTCGCGCCGGGTCAGGCCGTGCCGTGCGTGCACGAGAATGCACCGCCGCCGCCGCCGACGAGGGCACCGGCGGTGAATGCGTTTCGCGGTGCATTGTGCTTGGCCAACCTCAGCCCAGCCAGCAGTTTGGCACTTGGCAGCCGCTCGCCGCAGCACGTTGGAAACATAAATTATCGGCGATCTGGTTGGGGTCTCGGTAAGGTGACCTGTGGCGTCTCGCAGTTGACGCGGTCGACGTTTGTCGTCTAGCCTATTCCTTTCGGCCGCGGCCCTAGCCACGGCCCCGGCTTCGAAGGAGGCCACCACTCGTGGTTCGTCCCGTGAGGTGTACGCCCTGGTGGCGTGTCTGCTGGGTGACTGTACCTTTCGAGGGTGTCCGGCCCGACCACTGACCGGGGTGCTGCAAAGTGGGTTTATGGTGGAGTCTGTACATTTCCACGCCAGCGCCTTTTCACGCGGGTTGTTCGTCGGTCAGTGGTGCAGCAGCAGCAGTTGGACAAGTTTTTCTTTCCAGGCCTGAAGGAAAACAGGTTTCAGCGACCGTTGACTGGATGAAAATGACCATTTCGACTTTCGATTTCCACCACGATTTGCGACAGCGATACCACCGAAGTGAAGACGTCGGGCCGGGTCGGGCCAATAATTGTGCATAGAAATCGGCATACGATAAGCCAGGATATGCAGCTCTGGCCACCGTCGGTCATTAACAATATCTTTGAAACCACATTGTAATGCACCGTGACCATTTTTCTAGCCCCCCAACACACAGCATAAATAATGCGGTATATGTCCCGTACGGGTGGCGGTCAATCGATCGAATACCATCGAGCTATCGCTTGGGGGACGATTAAGTTTCTCCGATATTCTCTCCGTGGCCGTAAGGAGGGAGTGTTTTGGACGAGCGCGTGCGTCCGACAGGCAGGCAGCATAAATAAACATAACCATGCGTAAATGGAAAATCACAGAACCGCAGTACGGCTTTCGGTTTCAGGTTTTTCCTTTTTGCGGCTGTGTAACCCTTATTGTTCGTTCCTGCTGACCGGTACGATCTGTAAGGTGATACCGGTCAGTGGTCCAATAATGTATTTATTCATTTCACGCGCGGCCCGTGCGTTCATGAGGCGAGAAATTAATGTGAAATGCGATCTTCAACGCAAAATGCAACACGCCGGCAGAGCATTAACATTGGTGGTGCGAAGGAGAAAGCGACACCGACTCCGGAACCGTAATGCTCCAAAAAGACCGATCGTTTCAAAGTTCACGTACTTGTGTTGTTGTTTTTCCCATGCTGTCGCAGTTCAAACATTAACAGCATAATGAGAAACAAATGGCTGCGGCCCCTGAGCTTTATTTATGTGTCCAAGTTATGTAAATAGCCCAAAAAAACATGGATTAACCTGTCTGGGTCAGTGCTATAAACGGATTTACTAATTTGTTTGTTATGCGCCCCGGTTGAGGAGTTGTTACGTTGAAAGAGTTGCCAAAGATTCTCGGGTGCTTTAATAGGTCCTCTCGTGTGCCATTAATAAAGCGAAGAGGAAGTGCCAAGTCGTGATAGGAGAAACTGGCAGCCAGGATTATGTAAAATTTCTGCGCCGGGTTGTATAGGGTTGCGCCCTTTAAAACGAACGCTAAGCGGCATCGTGGGCCAGCAGCATACTGTCCGGCAATGTAACTGATGGCACACCGTAACCGTGGCTTTCGGTGATTCATAGCCGATGAGGACATTGAATCTTATTGTGCCCATTGTTTGGTAATACTTTCGAGTAACGGCTCCCTCGGATGATTAGGAACAGCGTCTTCTCGGTGTCGGATTCTTGCATCTTAATTTTCCGAAAGACGTTATGTTTCGCGAACCATTATAAAATACTCCTTATGTTCGTAATCCTCTCTCTGAGTTTGATTGGTTCTTGGAGTATCAATTTAGTTTAATCCTGGATTCTTCGGGACATTGAAATAAATTGGCTCGAAAACTAGAAAACTGCATAGCTACGAGCCATCACCGCTGTCTACGTTAATGTGGCGTCTATTTTAATAATATCCCTCTCTATCTCTCTGAAACACTTTCGCCATCGTCTGCATAATTGGCGCAATTACGAGCAAAAGGTGCATAAAATTAGCTATCAACTAATGGGCGCCTGATTTGCGTCGATATCAGTGCGCTCCTGCCTGTCTTCCGGTTGCGGGCGCTTCTCCATTTCACACATGGTTGAAAACAACGCACAATGGCCGATTTTTTGCACGACGAGCAAAACAATGGTACTTTGAACCCGGGCCGGAACTGAAACTTTCGTCCGTTAACATGGGAAGATCCGAACATATGCTGTGCCTGCCGCCTATTTGCTTTAGTTTATTACTGGCGTCCCGCAATTTTCCGACGCATGTGAAATGTATGTTTTATTGCCTTCGTGCAGCACGCGATCATCACGCGAAGATTGAGACAGTCCAAACCGTGAGGCGCCGGCCCCGGTCACAATAAAGATGAGAAATTGGTGCTCATTTTTGTTGTCCGGTGTTGTAGGCCGAACGCCAAAAGTAACACTGTTTCCGCTGCTGTTGCTGCTGCTGCGGAATTTTACGACTTTATGGTCCATTTCGAGACGCACACAGAAACGCGCACTTCGTCAAGGGTTGAGAAGTGCAATTAAGCTGAAACCTTAAAACCTACATCGGCCGGTAGTAAAATCCTGATTGTACCGCGATCGGAGTGCATTATTGGTTCCGTTTTCATTGATCCGACGGTCCACCCGGTCGTGTTCCGATTTCGGTGTCAATATTTACCAGCAAGAGTAGCTGCTGCCAACAGGAGGCCGCCATCGTTTTCACGTTTGTCACGCCCAGATGGATGTTAGAACTTTGCACCGGACACTCGACAATTGATCACTTCTTTCCAACCGTGACTGCAAATCAGGTCCAAATCCGCTGCCTGTTCACGTTTAAGAATTTGCAAGATCACTTCAGTTTCACATTGAGCACAACCATTCAAAAGGCGTCCGTTTACACTCAAACATTCACTCAAACATTCAGCTTCTGTACCACCAATATTTGTTCAATATCTCGTCACCTACGCACGGTACCACTTCCGAAAGATTCCACAAATCTGATACCCGCGCTTTGAGATTACAATCACGCCACGATGCGAACAAGATGGAACCACTACCGTGTGGAGTGGCGTGGCGTGGCTACTGGCTCAACTTTCTTCGCAAAACTAACCAGCCCTGCCGGAGAGGATCTTCTTTTATAACTTTCCCGCACCGTTCCGGGGCCATCCGAGGAACTCGAAAACCGAACTCTACTGGCTTCCGCACCGGAACGACGCTGCTGCAGACGCGGACGCGAAGTCAGACACACGCCAGAGCACGGAGAAAAACTTGATCCGTCGTGGAGCTTCGGTTGGTTCGAGAGAAATGGCACAAACCTGGTGCTGGGTCGGTTCATCTCCTTCGCACCGGGGCGCAGCATAAGATATCCGTCGGTAGAAAATGCTCCACCGCGATCGCATCGCTTCGTGTGTGTTTACGGGGAGAGTCGCATGATGGCATTCGCCTCGTGAGTCGCCTCTCAGCGTCAGGGGTGGTTGAAGCATGCGATCCGGCGCGCGGAGAAACGAGGAAAAACACCCTGATTTTACTTGCCGATAGGCTGCAGAACGAGTACAGCGCGACGAGGGACAATTTCTTGGCGAGAAGTTGACCACCACCACCACCCGTCTTGGTGAAATGGGGAAAAGCGACTCCGCGACTTGTCACGACTCCGAGCCAAGGGAGGGTTGTTTTTATGTGTGACTTATGACGGTCTAGCGAGAGGGGCCGTGATTCCGTTGCCTTGCGGTTATTTCATCATTGGTCGTTGCTTTTGTTCACTGCAAAAAAAGAAATTATATGATACCTACGTGCAATGTTGACGACGAGATTTACCGAACGATCACGATTATTGGGAACTCGATCATTCTGTCATATAATAACTAGCTGTTATCCCGACGCATGGTTGAGTCGAATCGTATTTCACCGACTGTTAATACCCCAAATTTATACATTCTTGGGTATGTAGTGAAAGTAGTTTTAGGTGTACCATTTCTATCGCTGGTTTTCGGGGGGAATATCTCCAGCTCGAAACATTCCCTGCTGTGTGCTTTCTACCAGCGATTGGCATTGGGCTCCCGTGTCGTGTCCTGTTTGCACACATATTTTGACACATATTCACCAAACCAACCGAACGGAGGTTAAAATTGAAAGCTGCTAGGCTACTTACTAACTTACGCCCCTGTCTGTGCCGGACCGGGACGGGCCCCGGGCCAAACAAACCGCTTTCGCCCGCACGCTGTCGGACGCGGCGGTGTGAAGCCTTGAACTTGGTTGTCGATGTCAAAATTTAAATCGAGTCAAATTTAACAAACTTGTCGACCAGTTGTTGGGGCAGGTTCCGGACCCAGCGGCCGGAATCGACGACGACGGCGGTTTGACACGGTAAAAAAGGTAATGAGAGCGCACGCAGATCCGCGGCACTAGCGTGCACTAAGCAAAACGGGAAGCGAACGGGATCGCTCGGTTCCGTAAACTGGGATTGCGGAATTCGTAGCGCCAACTGGAACTGGAAGTGTAGATCCGGTTTTAGCGTACGGGTTGCGTGCGGCAGCACCCGGGCAGCGATTTTCATTTCTGTTTTCCTACTGACAAAAAGCATCTTCTACTGCAGCACCCAGACTTCGGTTGTAAGAATAGATGTGGCATTCAGGGTGATAAGCTTAACACTGTGTCCATTTCCGGAAGACGGTCACCGAGCAGTCGAACAGCAGCCCGATTGCGCCGAGCGTCGGTGGTGCACATTTAAGGACAGGACTGGAGCACAGGCCGATTTGTGTTTCCTAACGTTTAATTAGCGGCGAAAACTTCCTGCTTCCTTTCAGCAAACGCGTACAGTCCGCATCTCCCATCCGGTCCGTCTGCCACGGTTCGCCACGGAGATCTTCTGGGACCGGTTTACAGCGTAGGCCTGTGCAGCCGAAGCCCAGGTCTCCGCGGGTCCGCGGGATGATTGTCAGCCGTCTGTCTGTGTCGTACACCGTGCACAACGGGCAAACGGACAGCAGAAGGTAATCAATAGCACCATTGGCGTTGGTCTGCTGCAGCTGCGGCGGCATGGCAGACGACAACCAAACTCACTGGCTCCGCGGGCTCGCATAGAGATACGAGCGCAGTGCGCAGCGGGAGCGAGCGATCCTTGGCCGGAAGTGCACTTTCGCTGCCGCGTGCCGCAGTGCACTCTAATGCGCAGCCCCCGTGCGCATAGCACGATGATCGTCTGCCCATACCCTTAATCGAACGCCCAAGTCGCAAATAGGAAAGGTGTACAATCTTTCCGTTGGGTGCCGCTTCCCGTGAAGTAACAGGCCCCGGCGACGTTCATTTTTCATCCGATTGTTGGCTCTTGACTGTGGGTCCGAAGCTGGTGGCGCTCGTATGGGGAAGATTTCGTGCAATTTCGTGATCCCTTTAAAGGTTACCAACCATTGCGGCAACGGGCCGCCGCCAGGGCCGCTCCGGCTTGTTACCGGTCGCGCCGGTGATTACCGGACTTCCTTATGTCTTCGTCGCTCGTCCACTGCGAGGGAGAGTGTGTATTGTAAGGGAAAGATTGATTGGCCGACAAAGTATTTAAATGTTTGACGTTTGACGATTGACGTTTTCGCTGCGTTTTCTTCGACAGATTAAACCACTGTTCACCTCGTACCAGAAGGACCTGTCCAACACGCTGTGGGAGCCGCTCAACACCTTCTGGGCCGAATGCTACGAATCGTGCAAGCTGTCCTCCCAACGTCGGGCCAAACTGCAGATGGAAAGTCGACGGAAGTTTCAGGTAACTGAACGGCGGAGGAACCGTTACGTTCGCGGCTCTCCGGATCATGTAACAATGCGAAGGAATTCCGGGAACGCGGCAGAAATTGGTTACCAACACACATTTTGTTCGGCCCATTACAGGAAAGAATACTGGTGCCCTGTCGAATACGTCAATCGGAGGAGAATGCGCGCCTCAGCGTACAGCAGGCCCAACGGAAGGCCAAAGATGCCAACACCGAGCGCCGCTGGCTGACTCTGCAGCGGTTCCTGTACGGGCCGAAGGGTGCCTGGACCAAACTGTGAGTACACGCACGTTCCGTCAAGTGACGCGTCTCGTTTGTTCGTCGTTGGCCCCTCCAAGCGGGTGCGATCCGTACTTATATGGGTTGCGACATGAGTCTCGCGCGCGCGCGCTCCGATGACTGCGCGTTTCTAGACCTTTCCGATCAAGTTCTTGGTTTCATCCGCTGCAATCCGCGGCTGCGGCTGGCCCGGGCCAGCCGACCAGACCAGAGGTCGGTTGTGGAATGTGGAAAGCTCATTACGCTGTCAATTACGTCGGCTGAGGGAGCATAACGCGCGCTCCAAACCGGTACGCCACCGGCCACCGGAGTGAACCTTAAAAAAGTGTCATGCGGTCAAGTTCACGGTGAAGAAAGCCAATAAAGCGCACAGCGTCTCGTAACACGGGCGCGGTGCGAAGAGAGTTTGGCGGACAGTGTACAATCTCACCAAAAAGGACCAGCCAGGTTTCAGCATGTTTTTTAACCTTCGATCGCAAGAATGAGCCTTCGAAGCGCAGACTGCTATTCGATCCGTGTTGCATCATCAGTTCGTCTCTCGGAACGGGAGAATTTATCTACGGTGAACTGCTGTGGCTAGTGATTCTAAGAGATCGATGGCGGGCTGTTCCAACAAATGAACATAATTTTCCAAAGTAATTCATGAAGTTTCATGCGACTTTGGACTTTTTAGTTAAGTTACTTTGGTCCGGGCGACTTCGGATTCGGATATGTTTCTCCTACGCAGGCAACATAAATAGGCGCAAACACAGGGCCCTTCATTGTTTCCACTCTTTAACGGGTAACGATGATGGTTTATTTTCCAGCATTGCGTAGCGTTACGTTTACTAGAACTAAAAAACAAATAAGTCAAACACAGTCAATCATTGTCAATGTCACTAATCTCCAACCGCGCGAAACAGGGCTATGATGATGTTGGATCGTTGGTTGTTGCTCGAAGCACTTGCGCTAATATTTACAAATGAGTTATCGTGGTGTGTAGATAATTCGATTGTTCGATCATTATGGGCCGTTATTTTTATGCGTTAGCAAACGTCGTCGTTGTATCCCAGGTGCTCCAACCAATCGGCTCGCCACACTCGCACTCGAGTATCGTTGGCCGATTGATCGCGCTTGAGTATCGCTTGATATCAGTTCCGCTTAACCGAGGATGGCCTTGCCGTACGCGGGGTATCCGTACGGAGCGGCAACCTTGGCGACGGCGGGATAGGCAGCAACCGGGGCCACGGCCTTCACGCCCAGTGGCTCACGGTGGACAACGGCGTTGAATCCGTTGACGGGGTCGGCGGTGTACTCAACGACACGACGGGTGCCATCGGGCTCAACCAGAGCGTACGAGCCAGTGACAACATCTCCCGAGCGCGATTCCTGCTGTTCCTTGTTGTCTCCGGTCAGAGCATCCTACAGGAACACAGGAGGATATGTAGTCCTCTAGCATGTTTGTGTGGCCACACACCTTTCAACTTACGGCAATGTGGTAGCTGTAGCTGTACTGCGGGTTCGGGTCGTAGTCGTCGGTAACCTTAGCGACGGCAGCAACCTTAGCGACGGCCGGGTACGCTCCGTACGGGGCATGGACGGCACCGAGCGGGGCCGGGTATCCGATGGCGACTGCGTTGGCGACGGCCACAATGGCGGCGAAGACGGCGAACTACACATAAAAAAGAGGCAATTTGAAATTGTTGAACCACACAATCGAGCCATCGAAGCTGAGGCAAGCTGCCAATGTCTTCACGAACAACTCACTTTGAATGCCATTTTGGGATTCTGCTGTGGCTGGTGTTGACCGTTTGACAACCGTATACTGATTATATTCTTAGCTCCAGCTTCTACGTCCTTTTATAGTGCGCTCAAATATCGCCGCCGGCCGAAAACTCGCTCACCATACCGTGAACCAACGCCCTACAATCACTTCGATGAGAGGATTTTTTTTTTCTTTCTTTATTTAATGCCCTCACTAAAATGGCCTCACAGTGGGGCCGATCGGCTCGGTGCGTGGTGCCTACTACAACACCGTGCGGCGATCGGGGCACCTCTCGTTGTGGGATGGTTATCAAAATGTGCGTACCAAGATCACGTCCATGTGTCGCCCACTGAAGGCGCAGAAGTGCAATTGCAGTGGCGGGGCACGATAAGCGCTCTGGCTGCGCGGTGCAGTTCACAAGTTCACGTTACACGCAGAACCAATCTGAGGCCAGACCGTGGGGCCGGCCGCCGAGAGCATTGCTGCTCACATGGAGGCTCAATTTTCACACATCCTTGCCGGGCGCAACACGTTCACTCTCGGCCTGAGAGCCGCACCGGAGCACAAATTGGGCAGAAACCCACACTGGGCGGCTCTAGGGGAGTGGCCGCTCGGTTGATTGCCGAGCGGGCCAGACGTCGCAGGAAGGCCGCATCTAGAATCTGGGCGCTTAATGAAACACGCACCGTGTTTGCACCTCCGACGCCGCCTCCAACTAAAGGGGCGGCGCAGGTGGTCCAGTTTATGTCCTCATTCAGCGCAGCCACCACCGTCGCCGTCGTCGTCGTGATCGTGTTGTGAAGGGCGGCTGCCGATCGGCGACACCCTAGCGGTGTGTCTGGAGCAAAGATCCAACGATGTGTTGCCAGCAGTGGGAGGGCATTAGAATCTATGCTGTGGCCAGCCGGGCCCGATCTCGGTTTTATGCACGTGATAATTAATCGATTTAGTGGATAATTTGATGGTGCAGATTAGGGTTACGTCTGATATTAAAAACGTTCCATATTGGTTTATGTTTTGTTATTTGATTATAACAGCTTGATCATTTACTTCTGTGAGGAAAATATAGGTCTTCGAAGGGTTATTGTGAAAGCTAAAGATAATCCAGTAATTGTTCGTTGGTCACGTGAGGAAAGAACTGGTCGAACAAACAAATGGCTTGGAACGTGATGGACTGTAGTTCGTCGATAACGGCCATTTGTTTCGGTGGTTTCGGTGGTGGTTTTTCGCATTTAATAAATTACGTCCAAATAAAGTGATGTTACCCTGGAAAATGTTAAAACAAAGTTTCCATCATCGATATTGCCGTTTCAAATTGAGGAAGTTGAAAAGATTAAGGGATACCAAATGACGTTTTGACTATTCACCATTACCTTTTGTCCTTGCATAAAATGTGTTCCCGAATTCAGTGTCATTGTGCTGTTTGAGTCTTTTTAAGCACAATCAATACTTTGTTGTGCGTTAAAATATAACAAAGCAATGCAGCCCTACTGAAATGCCCCAGTTCCGGCAGCCCGTCCGAAGCAGTGGACAGCATTTGAATCAGCGGAATGACAGCGGGCTCTGAAGCTTGCCAAACTTTTAAGCAAAGAGTGGGTTTAAAAATATAAGGCTGGGGAAAAAGTCATGGTAGTTTTGGTCATGGTAATTCATGGGAAATTTGGTAATCGTGGTCTAAGCGTGGTGAAGCATCTTGCCCGGTGGTCATACCAGGGCTTGCGGCCAGTAAGGTTCTACTGGGTATATAGTAAGGTATATGGTGGGACTTGAAAGGAATCGTTTATTATGAGATGCTTCCGTGTAGCCAAACATTAAATTCAGATCTCTACTGTCAATTACTGCACCGCTCGAACACCGCTACCGCTAGCAATTGACCAGAAACGACCAGAATCGGCCAACGGAAGAGGTGTTTATTGGGAAGTTTTAATGCACCCACCTTATAGTCCGGACCTTGCACTAAGCGATTGACACCTTTTTCATGCATTACAAAATTTCCTGAGTGATGAAAAACTGATTTTAAAAAAGGATTGTGAAAATGGATTCCTACAATTTTTCGCCAAAAACGACCAAGACTTCTACAGAAGAGGAGCATTATGAAGGTATTTAAAAAAAGGCAACAAATTTTCCAACAAAATGATGCATATTTGACGCAAATCGGCTATGTTATGCTATGTAAGTCTACCGTAAACTAAGATGAAGGCCGTTTTCGTAGAACCATGAATGCATTTATTAAATTATCATTGCAATTTCCAGCGAATTTAAAACAGATAGATGGTTTAATATTTTTTTTTTTTGAAACAAACGCAATATGGCCATTATTATGGTTTTATATTTGCTTTTTATATCAATCACACGGTCAAGGAGGCACCTGTGTGCCACGAATGTACATTGATTGGTGTGTTTGGTAGGTACGCGGCGGATTCAGTTGCAGAAGACGGTTCAGGTAACGGCACAGCAGTATGGCAGCGTGGCATTCATTAATAGCTAGCGATTGGGAGCGTTTGTTGGGTTTTATTGTGTGTTGGAATCGCAAGACGTCTGCATTTATCCATAGTACGGGTGGGCCAGTGGAGCGGCAACCTTCGCCAGGCCATGATAGCCCAGCGGGGCGGCGAATTTCGCTACCGGCGCGACAGCTTTGACCACTCCGGCGCCACGGTGTACGACGGCGTTGAATCCGTTGACCGGGTCGGCCGTGTACTCCACCACACGCTGGGTACCGTCGGGTTCAATCAACGAGTACGAGCCGGTCACAACATCTCCGGAGCGCGACTCGTGCTGGCTCTTGTTGTCCCCGGTCAGAGCATCCTGCGCAGTACGGTGATCGGGTTAGGCACTGGAACTGGTTCGACTCCGGCGACCGGAACTTACCGACACGGCGTAGCTGTAGCTGTACTGTGGGTTCGGGTCGTAGTCGGCGGCTACCTTGGCGATCGCCGGATACCCATGGTACGGGGCCGGATATCCGATGGCAACGGCGCTGGCGGTGGCGATCGTCATCGCTGCCAGAATTGCTAGCTGGAAAACGCAACAGGAATGATAGGGTTTTGCTCCTTGTTCGCGGCGCTCCGAGAACGCGGTGTGCCTTACTCGTAGAGTCATTTTGATTGCTGCCCTGGGGGTGTTGCCTGTGTAAGAACCGCACGAATGTACCCTAATCTAATTTTGCCACTGCTTTATATACGAAATTCTCCAATTCCTACCTAAATCGGCCACCACACCACGCACTAATGGGCACGCACTGAGTGGCTGTGGAACTGGCCGAACCTTAGCCCGTGACCAGGAGTGGTGGCAGTGGCAATGACGGTCGAATGAGACAAGAAAAAACCCCGCTTTATAGATGGATTCGATATGAGGAGCCGCTGGGTGTATATGTCTGGCTCGGTATTTTTTCCTTCCCCTTACACGCCTGATTGGTGTCCTTTTTTCGCAGGGTACCGCCCGAACCGCGACCGAACAGAGCCTCTGCGCCCTGTGAAGCATTTGCTAACAAGCCAACAACAAGCGAGCAAGTTAAGGAAAATAATATCAATGACGTTTTCGATTGCGGCGCGGTCCCACTTTTACCAACAGTGGCGCGCACTGCCCACCGTTTGCCCACGGTATCGCTGGCGTTTCTGTTTTTTTCTTCATTCTCAAAGTCCGATTACATGGTGCAAAAACCAACCCGAAGGGTGAGGCCTCACAGCCTCTCTAGTGGACAGAGAGGCGTTGGTTTCGCTGGGCGGCTCACCCCCGTTCGCAGTATTTGGCTGGGAGTGCCATACTGCCAAATCTTAATTTATTGCCCCTTTGGCCCATTTGGGATATGCGTGCGGTATCGCGTGCGGCGTGCGTGTGGCAAGCGGCTGTATTGCTGTTTGGAACGACGACTGTCCGGTCAGTCGAGACTTGCTCTAATATTTGTCAAAGGTCCGCAGACTGTTGGGCAGGAGAAATGTTATCGTGGCGTTCGAAATAGTGGTCCTGTTTGACGGCTGCGTGCTCCTTGTTTCTCTGTTGGATAAAATGAAAGTATCCAGCGCTACGCAGAACTAGCTTTACTAATGTATAGTTTTTTTATGTTCGGTAAAATACATCCGTAAATTTGTTGTTAGTTCACGTTAGTCCCAAGAAATCATTGAACAATTTTCAAAGGGTCTACCAAATTGAAATTCCCGATTGTGGTTGTCTTTTCGAAGCAACTCGTTTGCTCAAATCCCCTCAGAGCCTGAAAGGTCGGTCAGCAGAGCAATTTATCTGACGTTGACGGATTCAAGTATATTTTCTTAGAGAGATTTGAGTCCGTAGGCATGCTCCTCGAAACTCGCATATTTTAGTTCCGATCCAACGATCGATCGATCACAACGAAATTACGGTATTCAATTAAACGAAAACATAAGTTCATTATTTGCGAATTTAAATCTTTTCTTACTGCCTTTGTAGCCCTTTTTTATATAACATCTGACCGTTTTAACATCTGCAATTTATCTATTCCTCTGGACTCTTCCTGGCGGTCCATACGAGTCTGAGTTGTCTTTAGAACCTCCATTATTCAAACGATGACCTTCGTAGAAACTATATCAGTCGTTATCTTGTTCTCCATAAACCTCAGTTGGAAGTTATTGTGTACCGAAAGACGGAACTAAGTTTTTTGTATACATCTGATTGGATTTTGATGTACAGAAGCACCCGGTTTATCGGTCTCTGTTGTTTATTTTCAAGTCACAATCCAAAATAAATGTATGAAATATTTTCAGTGCCATTGTTGATAGGCTGATTATTGCTGTCAGGGTGATCGATGAATTGAGGTGATTGACGAAGCTGGGTATATTGTGTTGATCTAACGACCCAGGTGCGGTGATATGCTGATGATGTCGTATCGTCACTCGTAAACTCGTATGAAGAAATAGTACTTCTGAACAAATCTTTTGTAGAAATTGCATCTATTTTCATTCACGTTTCATTCTTTTTCTATTTCACAAAAACAAACATCTTGTCACACAGTCAAAACACAGTCAGCAGCATATGTACATATATCGAGCAGTACAGCTAGAGGGAATCTAGGATGCGATGAATTGTGATGTTCCTAGTAACAGCCAGCAGAGCACTAAGTGAAGATCATAGAGGGGAAAATGAAAACTAGCACAAAGAACAAGACTAGCGACAGGAAAGTCACGTTAAATGAAAGTAAGACTTATATAGGACAGGATCGAGCAGTAAGAATAAATAAATAGAAAGTGCTAACTAATGACTTGGAGAAAGAGTCACAGAGCGTCTCGGTGATGTGTATGAAGGGTAGTTATTTCACTTAACCAAGCTTAACCGAGGATGGCCTTGCCGTACGCGGGATATCCGTACGGGGCAGCGACCTTGGCGACGGCGGGATAGGCAGCAACCGGGGCCACGGCCTTCACGGCCAGAGGCTCACGATGGACCACGGCGTTGAATCCGTTGACGGGGTCAGCATTGTACTCAACGACACGACGGGTGCCATCGGGCTCAACCAGAGAGTAGTGACCAGTGACAACATCTCCCGAGCGCGATTCCTGCTGTTCCTTGTTGTCTCCGGTCAGAGCATCCTACAGGAACACAGGAGGTTATGTAGTCCTCTAGCGTGTTTGTGTGGCCACACACCTTTCAACTTACGGCAATGTGGTAGCTGTAGCTGTACTGCGGGTTCGCGTCGTAGTCGGCGACAACCTTAGCAACGCCCAGAGGAGCTGCAACCTTAGCGACGGCCGGGTAAGCTCCCAGAGGTGCGTGGTAACCTCCGTACGGAGCATGGACGGCTCCCAAAGGTGCGTGGTAAGCTCCCAAAGGTGCGTGGTAGGCTGCTCCGTACGGAGCGTGGACCGCTCCCAAATGTGCTGGGTATCCGATGCCTACGGCGTTGGCAACGGCCACGATGGCGGCGAAGACGGCGAACTACAAAAGTTTCCAAAGGATGCTTGATTAGAAACTGTTCGCACTGACAATTCGTAGGACACGGTTCAAGTTTCGGCCAGTTTGGTTTAGCTTACTTTGAATGCCATTATAGGTTGAAGATTTTCCGTTGTTCTTACTAGGACGGTGCTTTGGTTCTGATAGCTTGCTCCGAGAATGACGGGCTTTTTATATCGACAAACACACTCCTACCTTTGTCACCTTTCATTCGACGCCAATACGCCCGGCGACTGCCAAGCGGTACGCCCAACCGACGAGAAACATGTTTTCCACCGCGATTGTAGCAACCTTGCTCGAAGGGAAAAGAAAGGATATCGGACTTTATGGTAAGCCCAGTGCCCTGCGCAATCCACCGAAAGCAGTTTAGAGCACCTCAACATTTTTGCTGGATATGGTTTTTGTTTATAAAACTATTGGTTGTTTTGTGTACCGATCAGCGATTAGGGCACGAATTGACGTCTTTAGCATAGTAACCGATGAATCGGTGCAGCGCAGACGGACGATTCGGACGAACCACGACGGCAACGAATTGTTAGTTTTGAAACAAAAATATACAAAATATTTGCAACCTCTGGTTCACTGCAACGAAATCTAAAAGCATACGTTTCTGCAGTCTCAGCCCTTCATTTACGATCCAAGTGAGTGTAGTTTACTTGGTTTGTAAGTTCTTTCTGAAAAAATAATCCGTCAATTGTATTAATTTGTTTGACTTTGACTAACATAAATCTAGTACTCTTGTATTAAAGTCAAGTCAGGCCAATCAGACGAAGCCTTGTTTTTTTTCATCGGTTAGGTATCAGACTCAACGTATTATAAAGCCAAAAGTATGTGGAGCACAACAACTCATTTTTATCTCTTTTTTTTTAATTGTACAACTCTCACGTTTTTGTAGGGCTGCAAGGATGTAACGTTATTGCATTGCTCATTAAAAAAACTTTTTAAAAATTTTTATTTTAAAGTTCAACATTTCTCACAATAAGGGTTTGTGTGTCCATCGTCAGCTACAATCACAAAAGCATTGTTTAATCAAGCGATGATTGTTTGAACGTAATTTGCTCATAAGCATTGTCACTTCATGATCTTTCACCGTCGCTCTTCTCGTGGAAAATGATTTAGTTTTTCTTTCAATTTTTCTTTTATTAACTCTTATGATATGGCTCATGTTAAACATTGAAGAAAGATTAAAATCCGGTTTCGCCCGAAGTAAAACAGGTCAAGAAATTTTGTTGGTATTTTGTGCAATCTTTATTTAAAATGTCAAACATTCATTATTAAATTCAATAGCAGGTTTGAATAGTGTCACGCAATTGTAGAAAGTGTTGAAAGAATAACTCAAAGCAAATGGTACGTGAAAACCGTATGCATTTATTTTCATCAGCAGTTTGGTTGTTGTTTTCCATTTACACAAACAGAAACAACAGAGCAACCGTCTTATCACAAAGTTCAAACACAATCAGCATCCATGTTGGGAAAAGTCATTTTCATATGTACACATCTTGAGAAGTACAGACAAGGTGATGGAAACAGTTGATACTAGGCACTGAGAGGAAGACTAGCAGCAAGAAAGACAAGTTAACAGAGAGTAAGACTTAGGAGAAGTACAGAAGAATAAATAAATAGTAAGTGCTAACTAATGACTTGCAGAAAGAGTGTTCGCGTTGTGCACTTCACATAAGAAAAACGTTTGCCGTTACGTATCTGAGGACGAGTTCCGTTTAACCCAGCTTAACCGAGGATGGCTTTGCCGTACGCGGGGTATCCGTACGGAGCGGCGACCTTGGCAAGGGCGGGATAGGCAGCAACCGGAGCCACAGCCTTTACGGCCAGAGGCTGACGGTTGACCACGGCGTTGAATCCGTTGACGGGATCGGCGGTGTACTCAACGACACGACGGGTGCCATCGGGCTCGACCAGAGAGTAGTGCCCAGTGACGACATCTCCCGAGCGCGACTCCTGCTGTTCCTTGTTGTCTCCGGTCACAGCATCCTAAAGGAACATGAATTTATGTAGTCCTCGTGTCTATGTGGCCACACACCTTTCAACTTACGGCAATGTGGTAGCTGAAGCTGTACTGCGGGTTCGCGTCGTAGTCGGCGACAACCTTAGCGACACCCAGAGGAGCGGCAACCTTGGCCACAGCCGGGTAAGCTCCCAGAGGTGCGTGGTAACCTCCGTACGGAGCGTGGACGGCTCCCAACGGAGCGTGGTAAGCTCCCAAAGGTGCGTGGTAGGCTGCTCCGTACGGAGCATGGACGGCACCGAGCGGCGCTGGGTATCCGATGGCGACGGCGTTGGCCACGGCCACAATGGTGGCGAAGACGGCGAACTGCAAAAGGTCCCAAAGGATGCTTGATTAGAAACTGTTCGCACTGACAGGTCGGAAAGCACTGGCCGGCACGGCACGGGTTCTGCTTACTTTGAATGCCATTGTACGATACAGACGTTCCGTTGTTCTTACTAGAGCGATGGAGTGATTCTGATGCTTGGTCCCGACTTAGAGCAGCTTTTTATATCGAAAGCTCCAAACACACCCTCTTAAGTGTATGCGTGATTACAATCAGTGATATGTGGCACACGCGGGCAGCATAAGTGGCCGGAGCTGTAGAAGCATATGGTTTCGCTTTATTCCTCTCGTCGACTAGGATTGGGTGGTCCAGCCAGCCTCCTTCGCACTCGTCTCGACAACACTCACGCACGCGCTGTGAAATAAGTCACTGAATCGGGCCGTTTCTCGCAGCCACAGCCCTTAATATGTGTGTGCGGGTGCTTAGTGTTTGGACAAACTCCTTTTCAACTTGATCAAAACATGTCTCCGACAATGAGTCTGGGGCCCGCACACTTTTTGCGTACCTCATGCACGCGCCCTTGTGTAAGTGTGTGTTCTGGATCACTGCACGTCTCGTGATCTTCAGAGGCTACAGGGTCAATCGATGGGCGCTCGATTTGTGTTACTTTGCGCCAGCTGCGCGGTCGTTAAAATCTGCTACGCCCGTCCTAAGCCCCAGCCATTTGGGCGGTGCAATGCTGCTTCGGCGGTGCACTAGGCGTACCGAGTGCATGCTGGTGCATGCTTGCGGTTGCAGAAAGTGAATGTACGTAGCGTTAGAGACCGACCGGACATGCCCGGTGCGTAAGACAATCTGGGCAGGGGCGTCACAATGTTCGACCGATATCTTAACTTCTTGACGATTGCATTTGAAGCGTTGGTTGTCGACGATGGCCTGTCTTAGCCCATTGATCGATTAATTGCCGCGGAAGAGCGCACGTTGCCATAATGGCCATTATGTTGCTCTTTAATTAGCGAGTGTCGTACACCATCAAACACAAAGGTAAAAGACGTCTCCATCGCAGCGAGCTAACACGCAGCTCTGAGCGCTACTCGCGCCTTTTACTTTGCCTCACGTGCTGCGTGCGCGATTCACGGGGACCTTAGGACCGCTGGCCCGGCTGGCATCGTGAAGGGAGCAACACGCCCAGGCGATCAACACGTTTTATCAAACCCCAATGCCTGCCACCCAACATAGGCTGCACCGCAACTGGACTTTCTTGCATCAGGCGCGCATAATTTGTGCACATTTTATGCTATTGTTGCCAGTCTGTTTTTTTATGCTCCTTCAAAGATCATCCAACAGACAGATTGGGCTGGGATCGTGTTCGTAGAGGGGAGGTCTTAAATACTTTTTCAACCATTATTCATTGTCTAGCAAACCCTACGAGCGTGACAACCGTGCTAAATGTCGCACCAACGCGCAGCCATGCCATTAAATGCAGGGCACGTGAGGGCATTCGGATGTATGGTGTTTGGCCGGTGGTTGTTAGGAACCAATGGTGGGTCGGTTATTACAGCCAGAGCCCACCATCGAAACATGCGACGAACCGCCGGATAATAAATGTCAACCGTTGCCGAGCGTCATGCATTGGCGTCAATGGGTCTGAATTTAGTCTTTAGATGATTCAAATTGGTTGGTTATGGACTCAACACTGGATACATTACAATCGTATAATAATAAACTAAGGATATCTCCAATTTTGCTGTTGAAAAAATTCGCACCCTGTTTTGGTGGAATGTGTAGATCGGGGTGCGATCTGACCATACCGATCTGATGCAATACTCCAGCACTTCAGTGTACTGGACCCAATAACATTGGGTGTTGCGTTTTGACCTTGCGAAACGTAACATGCGCTGGACGCGGCATAAACGGCGTGAGTGAAACTTTAATTCCAAGGCGGTTAATTTTATATGAGATAAAGGACACAGTTTTGGGGTTTTTTTGCGTTACGTGTCATCCGATAAAAATGGAGTTCGATAATCGAGCATTTAGTTCTTGTACAAATCATGCAAAAACGACTTCGTTTACGTTTTCCCCATTCGCGTCGCTTTCCCAAAACTTTGTGTCAAGTGGACCAATAGTTAGCTTGAATCCAAACAAAAATTTCGGACGCACGATAAAGCGACGAACCCTGGTTTTGGTTTCTCCAATTAAAGCGTAATCACTTTTATTGAACACAAGTACGCAAGATGCAGCTTTCGTGATCATGTTTTATCATTATGCAATACCCTCATTCGATAATGCATCGCAGTTTGATATTGACTTTGCCAGTTTGACCTTCACTCATTCCGGCGATGGCGATGGCGCTGATACCGTACGAGGACCTTCGACAGGGCATAGTGCGAATCTACTGACAGCGTACGCACCGCCCACGGAACTGTGTTAATGGCAGGTTGATTGCACAATAATCGGTTCGCCGAATGAACGGTTGAACCCTTTTCGGTAGCTGGTCGCCAATAGCCGTAGTCGTGCGTGCGTTTCACTTTCCGCCGGAAGGTGCGCACGCACGTTTGTCTTATGCTTTCTTTCTTACACAATCGATCCCCGCTGTCGTCGGACGGATTCAGGATGCTCAAGTTGTGGGGGTGTGCGCAACCTGAATGATGACCGCATCGGCGGTTCCCTTTATTATTGCGGGAAGCAGACGCGGCACGGTTTTTGGGCGACTGAATTTGGCCGCGATACCGCCGTGAATGTTTAATCGAGTTATAATAAACACACCGTGTGTGCGCAGCGTACATGTGGCCGCATGTTTGATATGCTGAATTTAGTGGGTTTTTTCTGCCTGCCGAATGTTCATCGGTGCGTCATAACGTGAATTGTGGAGGGCTCGGTGTTGAACCATTTTGTGTTGCTTTATAAACCTGCGGTTCGCGTCCAGAGGCTATCAAATCAATTCCAATCCCGCAACCAAGTGGTTCCAGTTCCGGAGTAGTTCAGTGAAGTTTCTACGATCAAAATGAAGGTAGCTTAACGGTCGGTTCGACCGACAGTGTGCTTTCCGTTACGTTTTGAATTTGATTCCACCATTCCAACTCGTAGTTCGCAGTGTGCATTGCCTCGATCGGGCTTGTGGTGGCAGCAGTGTTTGGCCCGAGCGGCACACAGGCAGCCTTCGCCGCAGTGGCACCGCCGGTTCTGGCCGTCAACACCAACTACGATCCGCTGCCACAGTACAGCTACGCGTACAACGTCCAAGACGCACTGACGGGCGACACCAAGAGCCAGCAAGAGACGCGAGATGGCGACATCGTACGAGGTTCGTTATGTCGACCACCGAGAGACTCGGCACGCCAAAGTTTCTGCACGACGATCCACGGAGCAGAGCTTTAGCTGACCTGCTCGAAGCGCTCGAAGCCATTCGAGCTCACTTCTAACGGCGGCTCGGTTTCCTTCTTTCACCCGCCTTAGGTTCGTACTCGCTGGTGGAACCGGACGGCACGTTGCGCATCGTTCACTACACCGCCGATCCCGTCAATGGCTTCAATGCCGTGGTCCAGCGTGGTCCCGTCGTCCCGGTGGCCGCCGGCCCAGCCCTGGTCCCAGCCGCGACGGTGGCCCGCGTAGCGCTCGGTTAGGGTCCCGAATTGAGTCCCAAAATCGCGCCGCCACCAAAGAACACACACTGCAAATGGGCGGTTGCATTGGCAGGATATTGAACGAGCTTTGAGTCCGCCTTTTGCGACACAGACTGAAATATATAAACCCTATTTTTACGAGTACAATAATAACGAGTTCAAGCAGGCCGCCGCTCGGCTACGTGATCAGAAGCGAAAACCTTGATGACCGGCCATAAACGAGACCCGCGGGCAGAACAACCGTAGCTCCCGCCTCTCCCGCCCGTTGCGCGCGTGCGTGATTGATCAATCAGACTTCATATTCGGTTCGGTTCGGTTCGCTGGCCCCAACAAAACTCATGTCGAGCCAGCTTTGGATATTTTTGCTAATTAATTGATGGTTTTGCCCAGCAAAGTCGCGGGTCGCGGGTCGCGGGTCGCGGGTCGCACTTGAGCCGCGAGCCCATTTGCTGAAGCTGAGGGATGTTTGTTGCATCAAGCCCCCCCTGTTCTTGATTGGGATTTTGTAAAACCAAGCGGCTCGTGGTTGCGCCATAAAGCTGCAGAGTGAAGTGTGTGTTGAGATGACTTTTGAAACGCTTGGTCATGATTTTTTAGAGAATATTTTGAAAAATTCAAAACTAGGATACCTGTATTATCCTTTTTATAATAAAACTCTTTGATTTATAAACATAATAATCCTAGTCTGTTGTCATGCTTTGGTCCATTCCGGATGTTTTCTATCATAACTTCTCCGAGCAATCTCCGAAGTTCATCTCAGAGTAGAGGGTTAGGCGCCCAATAATATAATTCCAAAACTATCAGAGGGTGACTTTAATTTGAATTATTATTTTTGGCGTCTCCGACTTTAATCACAACTTTCTTTTAAAATGTGACAAACGACCTTGTGGTGGTGAACTCCCGCAGAACGGACAAATGACAGCCCTTAAAATCAAAATAATCTTCAGAACGGTCTCGTTTCGCTACAGATCCGTACCGTGGCGGTTACGTAAGTGTTTCGTTTGACAAAGTAACGAAACCCGCGCCAATGTGCAGTGCGAATTCCGCCGTTCTGCGGTAATAACCTTCCGCCACTACGTTCTACGCCCCTCTCTTTCTCTCTCTCTCTCTCCCCATCGAGCGCCACTCCATCAACGGGTGTCCAGATGCTCCGCATACCGAGCAGCATTAAAAACCGAGGTGGACACTACGTCGGGCGAAACATGATTTACTGTGGCAACACTTTCGCCTTCGGAGCGGTCGTCTGACGGTTCCTCCCGCGCGTGTATAATGCGCCTCAAGAATACACGATTTAATTAATCCAGCTCGATGCGCACGTAAACGCGCGGCGTGGCCAACATACCAGACCCCCTCCCAAGTCCCCCTCCAAAACACACACACACAATGATAAACTGGTTCACCGGCGTGTCAATTGTGCGCGCGCGTCAGGTTGGCTGAACTAATTCGCTAAACGCCCGCCGATATTGATGTTGTGAAACTTCTGCACACGGCCGGCTTCTGCATTCGATCAGCTGTTCCGCGCAAGCCCTGCGGACTGGTCTGGAGTGGTCAGTCCAGTCAGGCCAAGCCGAGAGTTGGTCGCCCAGAAAAAGGGTGGTGGTGACGAACTATTCCATTGACTGACGAGCGGACGTTTGTTGTTACTCCGGCCATGCGCGCCGGTTTGCCGGTCCGTGGCGCTCTACTTTTCCGCCGGGGTGGGGATCGGTCACAAGCTATGTGGATCGCAGCACCGCTTTATCATCCGGCACCGACAACATATCGGCTCGGTAGCAAGATTTAATCGACTTCAGTTTCGTCACGAGCTTTTATTAATGCTTAAATCATCGTTTTTTATTCTCTATTTCGCAAAACGGGGTCTCGTAGTCTTTGGCGTTTTCTGCTTTCGTTTAGCGCACGTTGGACATCTGTTCTGTGTTCCTTGTCTTCCACCTCAGGTTGAGTTCATATTATCTTTAACTCATTCTTTATAAGAGTTATGGTTTGTTCTCGGGACTGTTTATAAAAGGCGAAGGTTAATTTTAAGCAATAAAACTAGCGAACTAGACTTTAAGCTTCTCGTATTCCTCACGTTTGCTTATGTTGTTACGTTTCGTTCGCGATTCTAGACTCTACTCGGCTTAGCCTTTTGTGTGCTCTACTATAAGATTATTTAACATGTTAAATTTCATTAAGAATTGGGGCCTTAAGTCTTTCGAGGGCATTCAGAAGTGTGATGAGCTTCATAGAGGCTAGATCACCTGAACCCGGCAGACTCGCATGGTGCAATGTAGTAGTTCCTTTTTCTTCTCTTCTCTTTTATCATGGTTTTTCCTATGGTTTTTCCCTTACTATCATTTTGGTTATGTGCCTTAATAACTATTTCTAATTCGCATAGCTTTCTCCGCGTCGTAAAGTTAATATATCATAGGTTAGCCTTTTTCGACAAAGCATCATGCGAGTGGACAACCTTTTCGACTCAAATCGTAAAATTCAATAAACACTACCCTTTGGGGCGATGCGGTCAGGGATAGAGGGCCCCAAATAGGCACCAGTTTTGCCAACTTTCTCACGTTGACACAAACAAGCTTTGTGACTTTCGATCGACGATCGATCGTTCGAAAAGTCTCCGGGCGCCGGCCGGCCGCGTAGCGTAGTAGACTAGACTGCGTAGTAGACCGATCTAATTTCCATCGAAACCGAAATGTGCGTGTGGCGCACTTTCTGCGCTCGCAAATCTCGTCTGGAGTCTAGGAGTGCCTTATTTATGAGACACTCGTCACCGAGACCAAGCGGCGAGCGGTGAAGCGAAGGGCGGGAAAAGCCACCCGCGTCCCCCGCCATGTGCATTTGGCTGACCGGGTCTGTAAACTGAGCCTCAGCGAGATGCTGGCGAGATAGTACCAAGAAAAAGAACAGACGCGGCGACCGGCGCGGTGATGTAAAGACCGGCGAAGGAAAAACCTGCTGCCGTACACATACACACACCGGCGCGCACAGTGGGGCACGCTTAGGAGACAGGGTGGAGGGCGACTTTTCTCCACCACAGGAATTCTGTCAACCGATGGCGCAGGCACAGCATCCGCGCGAGTGGGCCTTCGTGGGTTTCGCTATTTATATGCTCGCCGAGATGGTCCCCGAGTCAGACCAAAGAACAGCCTTGCTGGGAGAGCACACAGCACAGCCGATCCGGATAGAGGCCCGAGTCCGAGTGACGATACCATCCATCATTCCCCCCTCGTTTTGCAGACGTGTCTAGTGGCGGCCTGTGTCCAGTGAAGTTCCAGTGTGACTAAGCGAGTGCTAAGCGAGAACAAAATGATGTTCAAGGTGAATAGTCAGTTGTCGCAAGTGTTGGGCGCCCCTGTCAAAGTGCTTCATATTTGACCCAAGCCCTGTGGCCCAGGACAATCATGGTTTGGTGGGGCGGGTGTAGTTGAGCACAGTAGAAATGGAGCGCTTCCTGGGGCCCCCAACACGCAACAGCCGAGTTAAGAACCCCACTCTAAAGTCCCGAGTTCTTGCAGGTACTGTTCGTTGCATCGCTAATGGCGGCGGCCGCCGTCGCTTCACCCGTCTACGGTCCCCTCTCGTACGGGCCGGGTCTGTCGTACGGCTACGCGGCCAAAGCCATCCAGCCCCTGCACACGGTAGCGGCCGCCCCGGTCCTGCACGCTCCCATCGTGGCCGCGGCACCCATTCTGAAGCACGTCGAAGCGTACGATCCGAACCCGCACTACAGCTTCAGCTACGGCGTGTCGGACCCGCACACCGGCGACTCGAAGCACGCGGAAGAAACCCTGGCCAACGGGGTCGTCCACGGTAGCTACTCGCTCACCGAACCGGACGGTACCATCCGCAAGGTAACGTACACGGCCGACAAGATCCACGGCTTCAACGCGGTGGTCGAGAAGAGTGGCCACGCCGTGCACGCCGCGCCGGTGCTGAAGAAGGTGGTCCACGCCGCCCCGCTGGTGCACGCCGCGCTGCCGTACTACCACCATTGACCGGAGCCGGATGGCCGGACCGGACGTAGTCTAGGATATTTGTAGCCAAGTGTATCGTTAGGCCGAGAGAGAGAGAGGAGCTAGCGTAGGTTAAGTAGAGTGCCCGAGTGGCCAAATTGCTGACGCGGAGCAGCGGAGATTAGAGGAATAAATACATCTGACTACTGTGAAAGATCGACCCCAGCACTGCCTTGCTCCGTCTACGGGAGACCCCCCCATCGTAGACGTCCCGTAGCTAAGGATCGGTTTGGGTTGATCTAGTGACCGTAGCGACGACGCGAGCATGTAGAACGATAAGACATGTCCTCTTTCTTCTCAATAAAAACAGTTTTCCTAGTTAGACACTGATCGACACTCAGCCAAGGTTCAGGAGGGGAGTTGAGCCAAGCCGAAGACAGCCTGTCGTGTTGCTCCCGAAAACGTACGACGGGGACACACGGCATTGAAGCGATGTCGCCCCTGCACACGCGGCCCGCGCAGAGCTTGCGTCAGCCGCGGACGCGAAAGGAATAATTGATTGATGTTTAGTCTTCGCCAGCGCTCGAAACAACGGCGCGCAGGTTTGAGTGTAGAGGTTGCCCAAGAGCTGGCCGCTTGTAATGACTCAATTATGCTTCTGCCAATCCGACCGGTCGATCCCAGAGCCTTCCCATGGCAGATCAGAACGACGACGCACGGATCCGCGTGCTCCTTGCAACATACCGCTAGCTGCCGGACCGGACTCCAAAAGCGACCCGTGCCCCTATGCCGTAACTTCTAGCAACCGCGCCGGTGACCGGTTTGGTCGTAATTAACCCTTTCGCGGGAAGGTGTTGCGCAAATGTGTCGCTCAAACACAACAATTAGGTCGGTTGTTTGCGAGCTGCGGCTGCTCGGCCAGATGCGCTCCGGTGATGTGCCGTGGACCTGGCAGATTGCCGAGCTTGGCCGCTGCTTATATAGGAAGCCTCACGCGACGGTTTTAAACGAGGGGCCGTCCGCCGGCGCTAGCGGCGAATATCCTCCGAAATATTCGTCTGCTTTTCTGGCTCACTCGCCACGCTGCCTGCTGGTTGGCAGACAGATGAGTTTACGCAATGCACGGCACCGCGCCACCGCGCTTACGGTGCGCGTGACCGCGTGGCGGACGGTCACACGTTGCTGCCGGGCGACATTGCCTTGATTTTCAGCCCCCCTCGTGGCGGGGTTTTACATGACGAATCTAGGCCACTGGTGGACCATGGACACTTACTTTTCACTGGAGCGCTTCATGTCCGGGTCGCGTCCGGGCCGCCCGTCGGGAATTCGTATGCATCGATCGGAATTCATTACCATTCCGTTCGAATTTATCGCACCTAGCCCCCGATCTATATGAATGACAATTCGCTTTCAATAAACGTCGTCCCGACCGCACGGACCGGTGGGAGGGTGAGCGCACCGTCACACGGGAAAGTGATTCCTAGCGTTCCGGGAACGTTACCGGATGTGTTTTCTTTGTAAAATCGAACTGACCAGAGTCGGACTTCGTGATCCTTCTTCAGATGCCGGACCAAACACAATCGTCGTTCGTTGGAAAACTCTCGAAGCTGTCATTTCATGTGATGTCTACTCTGATCCCGTACGCTGCTACTCTATGAGCTGCCCTAAATGAGTGATCCAAGTAAACATAGTAACCATTACCACTCAAATCAACAACACAAGCCCTTTTGCCTTTTGAAGGACTTTTTGAAGTGAAGCCGCAAACCACTAGAAATATTTTGTTCCACCAAAGCTTATTCGATCGTCGGTTTGTTTGCAGAAAAAAACACCAGGGAAACTGCAGAAAAAGGTACAAAAACCAACACCCCAGCTAGAAATTAAATGGCTGGAAATTGGCAGCTAATTAAAGGTCTTTTCCGTCACAGGATGGAAGTTGCTGCAGTTGCTTCGCAAAGGGTATTGTAAAACAAATTCCATGCATTTAAACCGTTGTTTAAACGTCAAAGTTTGGCAATATTGTAGCAGTTTACATTTATTACAGTTATTTGATAAGTTCTTCTTAAGTTCACCGACACTTCAAGGATTTTGTTGATATTTTTCTAGTAAAAATATGGTCCCAAAATCCAACAGCAGCAAACACTTCCCATAAATTTGCTAATGCCCACAGAATATCAGATTGGCTCTCCTTGCAGATTGTCACAACAGCCACTTCTAGGTCTAAGCCTATTCCCGGTTGTAGGACCTCTCATAGCTGGTTTGGTTGTTGTGGTTGTAAAGAGAATCAAGGAAATTAGTTAAGAAAGGGAAGCTAGAGCTCTGGGAAGCTCTAAATACGGGCTCTTCATTTACCACCGATAGCTGCTTGAGTAAAAATCCAGACCCTTCGAGGTGCTACGTGCATGGCGAAGAAAAAGGATTCAAGTTATTCATGCGGTACATGTGTTCCGCAAACGACCTTGAACGTTGTACGCCTGTGAATTTAATGAGGGGCCCTTCAATTCACGCCCGGCACTCGGGCCCATCTGTCTGAAGATCAAACGAACGCGGGCCCGAATGGAACTGCGTGACGAAAGTCACTTTCCTAGGCACTTGGCACTAGGCGTGAGGTTTTTGGGCATTTGAGCCCATAAAACTGATCCATATCGCCCACCGTGCGTCGCCGGGTCGGGGCCATGCCGAGGTGAAGCGAAAATGGAACCAACCATATACCATGCGACTGCTCGTGATAAATTGCAATGAAGGTGTCGCAGAGCATCATCGGTCCCCGCCGCGCCATTTGTCGAGTAAATTTGATAAGCATACGTGCGTGGAATGGCCGATCGGACCGACTACTGGCGCGGCGACCTTAATACACTTGCCCAACGCTTGGCGCATGCCAGGCTTTGAAGCATCGTCCGACGGACGGACGGACGGACTTTACGGGGTATGTAAATGGCCAACACCCACCACCGGGACGCGCGCTGGTGGTGAAGCCGATCGAAGCCTTACCATTCCGTATAAAAACCATTCGGAACTATCGATCAGTACGTCAGTCAGTTGCGCTTCACTTCGCTAAACAGTGTGAAATTTCACCGCCTTCAGCTCTACAATGAGTTTGCTCAGAGTAAGTGTGGCCGATTGGGTGTGCTGTAGGTGGTTCACTCCGTCCTGGTGTTAATCCGTACGTGTTCCGTCTTCTTGCCCCACCAGGTTGCCGTTTTCGCTGCCCTAGCCCTGTGCGCTAGCGCTGAGCCTAAACCAGATCCGGCCCTGCTGGCCGCGGCTCCGTTCGCCGCCGCCCCGTTGGCCTACTCGGCGCCCTACGTGCAGGCTCCCTTCGTTGGCCGGTCTTTCGGGGCTCCGCTAGCGTACTCTGCTCCGTTTGTGGCCGGTCGTTCTGCTTACGCGGCGCCAGTCGCTTACAGTTCCCCGTTGGCCTACACGGCTCCGGTGGCCGCTGCGTACACTGCTCCGGTGGCCGCTGCCTACACTGCTCCGGTGGCCGCTGCCTACACTGCTCCGGTGGCCGCTGCTTACACGGCCCCGGTAGTGGCTGCCCCAGCTCCGGCCGTTGTGGCCGCCCGTGCCGCCCCAGTCGTTGCCGCTGCTCCGGCTCCGGTTGTAACTGCCCATGCTGCGCCGGTGGTTCAGGCTGAGTTCACCGATGCCTACCCGCAGTACCAGTACGCGTACCAGGTCCAAGACGCCCTCACCGGAGACTCCAAGACCCAGCAGGAGACCCGCGACGGTGACATCGTGAAGGGCTCGTACTCGCTCATCGAACCCGACGGTTCGCGCCGCATCGTCAACTACTACGCCGACCCGGTCAACGGATTCAACGCCGTCGTTCAGAAGGACGTCCCCGTGGCCGTTGCCGCGGCCGCGCCAGCCGTTGCCGTGGCTGCCAAGACGGTCGTTGCTCCGGTGGCCGCCAAGCTGGTGGTCTAAGCCTGATCCACGATGTTGCCAGCAATACGGGAATCCGACCCCTGCTCCGTATGCCATGTAGATAGGACCCGACGAGCCCGAGAATGTAAATAGCCCCGGCCGCCTGCACCCAGGCGCGCGCAGCCAGCAACCCTCCGGGAAAGGATCTGTGCGCCTCTCTGAGCATTCGTTCATCTGTACATAGTGATTTCCACTGTCCAACTGTCTTCCCAGCCACCCTCCGCTCTGCTGATTATCCCACTGTCCTTCCTGCACGCCTAGTTCTCCTTATCCGTGTCCCGCACCCCTAACTCCCAAGCTCCTCCAACACTGTGTAGAAAAATGCAAATAAAATGTTGTTTTTGTAATGAATTGAAGTTCCGTTGGTTTTCTTCGTTGATTTTACACTTCTCTTCCCTCCTAAATGATACAAATGGCCACAAGTGTCACTTTTCAAAACAACGCACTCTTCTCTCTCTCTCCGGTCACACTCGAATTTCACGCACAGCACCAAAGAGGACGAATACTGGCGGCTGTCCCATCACGAAAACGTGGCCCGGATGCGCCTGAAGCTGGAACCGGAGCTTTACCACGATCCGCACACGGCGGCGGCCAATCTGCGAGACAACACCACGTCTACGGCGCACAGTCGGCGGCTGTCGTCGGAGCTCGGTTCCACGATCGCCACGGCGGCCATCGGGGACGAAAGTGCCGACGAAGAGATGCTGTTGCTCGAGGAGGAAATGCGCAACAGTATCGAGCCGCAGGCGTAAGTAGAGAACAGCGGAGTAGTAATCCGTAATCCGGGTCTCAAGATTCACGTGCCATTTGTTTTGCAGCCCCGAAACGTCCGGCAAGGAGAAGGTGGTGATCTCGCAGGAGTGCGAACTGATCACGCTGATGACGCGAGTGAAGGGACGCTTCGATCTGACGACCAGCCAGCTGATGTTCACCGAAATCGCTAGCATGCGCGACGATGGCCAGCGGCACGACTTCAAGTTCCCGATCGGGCAGCTGCGCGAGCTGCACCTGCGCAAGTTCAACCTGCGGCGGAGTGCGCTGGAGATGTTTTTGGTCGATCAGACGAGCTACTTCCTGAACTTTACCACCCGGACACGGAACAAGATTTTCACCAAAATCCTCAGCCTGCAGCCACCGAGCATACTGTACGGGTCGGGACGGTCACCGGCGGAGCTGCTGAAGTCGTCGGGATTGACGCAGAAGTGGGCCAACCGGGAGATCTCGAACTTTGAGTATCTGATGCACCTGAACACGATAGCCGGCCGCTCGTACAACGATCTGAGCCAGTACCCGGTGTTCCCGTGGATCCTGGCCGACTACACGAGCGAGGTGCTGGATCTGAACGATCCGAAGTCGTTCCGTGACCTCACCAAACCGATCGGTGTGGTGAACCCGAAGAACGAGGCCGAGGTGCGGAGCAAGTACGACGGGTTCGAGGATCCGTCCGGGATGATACCGAAGTTCCACTACGGCACGCACTACTCGAACTCGGCCGGCGTGCTCCACTATCTGATCCGCGTGGAACCGTTCACGTCGCTCCACATCGAGCTACAGAGCGGACGGTTCGATGTGGCCGACCGCCAGTTTCACTCGATCCCGCAAACCTGGAAGCTGCTGATGGACAACCCGAACGATGTGAAGGAGCTGATACCGGAGTTTTTCTACTTTCCCGAGTTTCTGAAAAACATGAACCGCTTCGACCTGGGCGTGCTGCAGATGACGCGGGAGCAGGTGGACGACGTGGTGCTGCCGGGCTGGGCGAAGACGGCCGAGGACTTCATTGCGATCCACCGGCGGGCGCTCGAGTCGGAGCACGTGTCGCAGCATCTGCACCACTGGATCGATCTGATCTTCGGCTACAAGCAGAAGGGTCCGAAGGCGGTCGAGTCCCTGAACGTGTTCTACTACTGCTCGTACGAGGGCGCCGTCGATCTGGACAAGATCGCGAATCCGATCGAGCGCGAAGCCGTCGAGGGGATGATCAACAACTTTGGCCAAACGCCATCGCAGCTCCTGCGGGAGCCGCACCCGCGACGCCTGTCGGTCGACGAGCTGTCCATCAAGCTGTTGAAGCTCGAACTGAAGCGTCCCGATCTGACGCTCATCCTGGACCGGGTGCAGTACACCGGGTGTGATCTGTCCACCGACAAGGACCCGGTCGTGTACCTTAGTAGCCCCAAGAGTCCGCCCCGATCGTTCTTGCAGACAAGCCCCGATATGCTGATCACGGTGACCAAGTCGGGCATCCTCGGGTGTCACAGCTGGATGTCGTTCGACAAGGAGCGGGGCTTTCTGCTCGAAATCGACGCCACCACGTTGAATCTTAAGTAAGGCTCGCAGCCGGACTACCGCCGGGCTAAGGGGGTTATCCGACTAATTTTCCCGTTTCCCGTCCCCAGAAATCGAAAGAAACTAATCGGACCCTTTCACCCGTCGATTACACTCAACTCGAAGCTGTTTGCCGTCAGCGTGGACGCAAAGTACATCTACGCCGGGGGTATCTGGGACAACTCGGTGCGTGTGTTTAACATGGCCCGCGGAAAGGTGATTGCTTCCGCCATCAACCACTTCGGTAAGATCGCTTCCCGGAGACGGGAATTGGTGACAGATAAGACCCTCACCACGGGATTCTCCCGCCCCACAGATGTAGTAACGTGCGTGGCGATGGATAACTGTGGTTCTTACTTGGTGACCGGCTCGAGGGACTGCACCTGCGTCATCTGGTCGCTGAGCAACACCAGCACGGTTGGTGCCGCATCCGGTTCGAATCTTCAACCCAACACGGCGGCACTGAATCAGAATCTGGCCGGGAACGTTGTGGGCAGTGCGAACGTTGTGCACCTCACCAACAACCTGACACCGAAACCGGTCCACACTCTGTACGGCCACGAAGAAGCCGTCTCGTGTGTCGCCATCATGACCGAGCTGGATATGGTGGTGTCCGGTTCTATGGTAAGTATAGTTGGAACCTAATCACGATTCTGTATTGAATGATGTTGATTCTACAGGACGGCACCGTGAACGTACACACGATCAAAAATGGACAATTCGTCAGGACAATAAGCCCCCTCGGATGCACGGGTCTAAAGATAGAGATTTCCTTCATTGCCCTCTCGTATCAGGGTGAGTACGGACCAACACGATTACGGGTGCACTTTTTTTACGATTTAATCTTCCGACAAAATGGCAGGCCATATAGCGTTCTCGGCACTCGATGATACCTCACACTCGGTGCACGTGTTCAGTATTAACGGCATCAGTCTCGGCTCAAAGTATGTGTCTGGTCGGGTGACCGGTCTGGCAACGGCGTCCGATTTTCTGGTGGTTTCTGACGATGCCGGCGATGTTACCATGAGCCGACTCTACGGGTAAGCCGTCACCCAAGGGTTCAGCTCATTCGATGTGGAGTAACACTTATTTTTCTTTCTGCAATCCGTGTGCAGCCTTAAACCGATCTTCGACATTCCGCTGCACGTTCCAACACAATCGGTCGTGGGTACGGCTGGCAACACGCATTTGCTGGCGCCACTACGCGACGGAAGTTTAGGCGTGATCGGTATCCAACAACCGATCGCCTACAAAAAGCACATCGTTCTGAGCGTATAATTTATTAACCGACACTCGCCGACACCGCCGGTAGTCTGCACTGTCGTTACTCGTGTGCGTAGCCTGGACGCAGTGCCAATTATGGAGCCAATTTCAAAGTGCAATGTTTTAGAATGATACGACAAATGGTTTGGTCCGTTGTATTAGTAATGTCCCGCTGTTAGTTGCTTGTCCGAGTCTGTTTTCCGTAACCCAGCCTGTGCAAACGATGGAGCAATAGTGGAGCACCTTTGGACCTAGTGGACACCACTTTCTACACCCGTTCCCAAGCGTGAGAATTCGCCCATTACCGCCCGATTGTTATAGCGTACTCTAAATCCGTATCACTGTTGCTGGGTCACTAAACAAAGTCAAAATTAGTATCAATTCTAAAGAACAAGGAAAAGTCATAGTCAACCGAGAGTACTAGGTGCAGTAGACAAACGTAACCAATGCCCCTTTTTAAAGGACGCTTTTTTAAGTTTAACTGCTGCTACTTAAGGATTAGAATTAGACAGTCGTTTCCGGATCAGAACGATAGCGCCCAGCTGCATTCCCATTGCATGTGTGAGTTTTTAATTAGTTTTCTAAACACTTACCTGACCTGACGACAGAGTTCTACAGATCCAAGCAAAATCCATTTTAAAAAGTGTAACCAATAAAGTATATTTTATATCCGCCCAGTTCCCCCAGTTGAGATTTTGATTGAGCTTTCCCACCGACCGTATCGGCCATCGTATCGTGCAAAGCCGTAACGGTCTTATCAACGCTTTCAACGCGTAAGCACTGATAAGACGGTTACGGCTCAATCGTAAGAGCTTGACCTCATTTACATTATCGCTTGCTTTTATCGCTGGTACACGGCAATAACGACGCACGCATCATCCGATGCTTCGGTACTCAACGCTCGGTTTTTTTTTTTTGCGGAAATACGGAAACAAGAAAGTAGAAAGATTGAGCTCGTTCGTGTTACGGGTAGTTGCGCGCCTTCCACGCGTCATCAAGGACCTGGTAACTTTCGGGGCAAAAGAAGGCAACAAAGTCAGCATTATGCTTCTCTTTGACAGACATTTTATTGATCTTTTGAATTGTGTGTGTGTGTGTCCTTAGCTACTTATTCCAGTTCATAATTCTCTTACACGCTAGCTCCGTTTCTGGCTAGCACTGGTTCTTTGGCCGTATGACGTTCGCGTATCACTGCAGGCCATCTCGCTTCACTGCCTTTAGTAACTGACATCCATTAATGTGTGTTTTTTTGTTTTTAATCATATGAAGTACATTAAGTTGCATCCGATGCACTGCATCTCCAGCTCAGGGTTTAGAGTGGGGTATCCCTATTTACACATCCAACAATCCTGCTCTCCACTGACTTTTAATCCTTCCGACCATCTTTCCGGCTTAATAATTCTGCCTCCCCCCACACGTGCGCTTAACATATTCATCATTGTTTCTTAAATACTACTAAACTATGTCGGTTGGTGGCCGCGTTTCTGGCCGGCCACCACACCTCTGTTCGCCACCGATCCTTGCTCTTGCTCAAGCCTAGAGAGCTGCTTGGTGTAAACGATTTGATTCCGCTCTTCCGCGCTTTGCACTTGATAGGCAATAACTTACGTCTGTACGTAGCGTACAATGCGCACAATACATTTTCTATGAGATACAAAGAGTCATAAATTAGTAAGTGTTGGCTGGTAGCCGCCGTACTGGGGTACTGTGTAAATGCGATGTAGGTGGTACTGAATTAAAATTTCTTTATTCCTTCCAGCATTCGTAGCGGTGTATTAGTTATCATACTGCAGACGATGATAAGTTTACTTTAAATAATTTAAGTAAATGGCATAAGGGACATTCTATTATATGTTTTTTTGCATTATCGTTCGTACTAGGGCCCCGATTCGTAACGGTTGCGGTTTTTTTTCAGAGACACACTACTCATCGTGCGGGAAGAACGTGGCTCTCCCACGCGCGCTCCCGCCCCGGTGATACTACCTTGGCAACAACGGACCACGTTGGCCTAGTTGGGCCGTATCGGGTACACGAACGTTTCCGATTCATCTTTCGAGATTGCGTTCTTCGCCACACACGTGTACGAGCCCATATCGGTCCACCGCAGGCTGGTGATGATCAGCTCGCCGGTCGGCAGCGTGCGGTAGCGCGGATCCTGCAGGCTACCCACGACGTTGCCGTCCTCGTTTAGCCAGGTGATCTCCGGCACGGGCCGACCGACGGCCTTGCACGGCAGCACCACCGTGGTGCCCATGTTCTCAAACAGCGTCTTGTAGTGGAGCGTTATCCGGGCGTTCTTCAAGTTCATGAACGTGTGCGCCGGTGCGCCACCGGACGCCAGCGGGCGCAACAGCAACAGATCGGAGTAGTTTCCCAGGCGAGACCCGGCGTCGACGTGGTACACGACGGTCGAGGCCATCGCCAGCTGCCCAGCCGACCGGCCGATACAAGTGTAGGTCGTTTGCGAAGCACGTGACGAGCGGTCAATCACCAGGCGCGACACGACGCGGGCCACCGACGTCGGGGTATCTTCCGAGATGACGTTCACACTGATGTCTTCCCACTGCGGACGGAGGCAAAAGAAGAGGGCGATTAAAGATCGAGGCTCGTCACCATCATTATGACCCGCCCGGGACCGGAAACTTACATCAGCGGTCTGGCCACTTCCGTGCACCCACTGGACGGTGGGGGTCGGTGAGCCCATGATTTCGCACTCCAGCTCCACGGTGGTACCGCGGATCTGCGCCACACGGGCCGGCGGTGGCGAGGTGATCTTCACAAACGTCGGTCTCAACGAAGGGCCACCGACGGACGGTGAGCCAGCAGACGCACCGGATGACGCCGAGATGGTTCCATCGGCATCGAGGTCAACGGCGCGGCCGTTGCAACCCGTGGTCAGCAGCAGGGCGACCGTTAACGCCGCCACGATGAACAGATGGTGATCGCAGTTCATCCCTGTGAATGATCGGAAAAGAGGGTGCCGGAAATAGTTCGGTGAGCGAGCGTGAACACTATCTGCGGGGTGAGCTAGGAATGAACTGTATGGCGAGCGGATGAATGAACGGAGAACGCGTTGAAAACTATCAAGTACGGTGGTCTCTCTCTCTCGCCAGAGGGAGGCGAGCATTCAATGAATGAAATTCCACCCGAAATTGCATCAGACAGACGAACCCCTTTCGACGTACCCCAACGCTTCGGGCCACACTTTGTTGCACACCTTTCTATTTTCTATTCCGCCAGCTGCCACACCGCCGTTCTCGGACCGGACCTCGCTAGCTAGCCGGCGTGTCACGTTTCCACGTATTTGCGCGAAGCGTGATTAGGCCGGCAGCTGCGTGATCGCGACCATGTTCACGATCACAAGCCGGGGGAAAAAAAACCCCAGTGACGGAACATCATGTGCCGGTGCGATGACCAAACCGTATTCGGGGAGGGGGGGACGGCCACGACCGTGCCCGATCGTGAGCCGACATTTCGACAGGGTGGGGTTTTTGTATTTTTAGCGATCATCGTGACAGCGAGAACACAGAACACGAAAGCCCGGCCACATGTTCGACCCCTCAGTCCCTTTCTTTTAAAGGTCGAATTTTTATCGAACCGCGACCGATAATGAGGCGGCACACGGTATGCGGTGCGCGCCAACGATCGATTAAAATTCCAGGCACTGACCGCCGATCGCCCGATAGCGAGGGTTCTGTAGCCACCCTAATTAAGCGCAAGTAAACCCACCCCAAAAATTACCCTACCAAGTCGGTGGCGCGAGTGAAGGGAACTGGCACTGCTAGCGCGCTCCAAAGGTTAAACGGCAAGCGCGGGGCTTCAAGGCTCCCGAAAAGGCGATAATCGCCAGGCCAGGCCGCGGGCCGACCCAAATATTCTCACTAGCCCCTGCGCGCGACCTCCTGGCTGGCAACTATTGGGTTGGGTGGCCCTAACCTCCAACTGTACTTGGCTACCCTCCGGGGGCCGGCTCCCTCGGTCCCTCCTACCCTGATTACCGTGCCAAAGTTTTTTACTCACTTTCTTTCGCTACTCGTGACTGTTTTTTCTGTCGTTGTCTTTACTTCTTCTGCACTCCGGAGAGCCTTTCCGCCGGGTGTTGCTGGAAGCGTGAAGATTTGTTTCTATGTTTCAACCGTCGTGTCGTGATCGCTGATCGCACCTTTCTCTTCGTCGGATTCGTGGCCACCGGTTGATAGGGAGGGAGCGGTGTCGTAGTGCCACCCCGGGGGGGCAATCCGAGCGATGGGGGGAGAACAGCAACTTTAATGACTTCCGAGACGGTCCGAACTGTGTGCGGTTGATCGATTTTTTTCGTTTTTTTGCGCACAAGTCCTCTTTTCCCGCTTTTCTCGCTGAACGTGGTTTTCTTTGTCACCACGTTTGGGGCGGGGGGTTGGGTGGGTTTTCCGCTTTCGCTTAGCGTAGCCCTTTGTTTTAGGTTATGGTCGCCTGCGCCCCTTAGCTTCGGTTAATTTCCTCGAGCTCGGCGTTTTGCTCCGATCGAGAAGCTACACCACCTCCTCTGCCACCGCCGCTGCCAGAGGAGATTGGGGAGATGGTCTTCCTCGCGGTGTGTCTTGGCTCCCGGGCCGGCAGCGAGGCTCTGTCTGGAGAGCCCCAACCTAACCCGTTTATTGTCGCACACTATCGATACCGCCCGCTATCGAGGATATCGCGGGGTCCGGCCTTCTGTTCCTTCCTTCGCTCGCACACGCTCTGCTCTGCTCACCCGTTGTCCTTGTGCGCGGCGGCACAATACTTCCCGCACAAAACGACTGGTCGCTTCCTGGTCACGTGCTCCTCCGTGCTCACGTGGAACTCTCCAAAACGTTCACAGCTGACGGGTAAGGGGTTAATGAACTCGATCCGGATCCTCCGTGGTCCGGGCTCTGCTCTTCTCTATTCGCTTCGAGGCACACAAAATCACTGTTCGCCAAGACACGTCGTCGTCGGTCAATTCGGCACACGGTCGCTCGTCTGCTGCTGCTCACACACCGTATGTTATGTAATGTTCGAGTTTATGAGATGTTTTATCAGCACATTCAGCAACATCAACTTGGAGAGGTTCACTTTTTGGCCAAAATTCAACATAGGGTCGGCTGTTCGACACGGCGCCGTCGCTAACGTCTCTTGCTGCCCGTGCGTTTCGCGCACCTCGCTGTTCTTAACGGGGCGAAGCCTACTGCGCTGCTCACTCTACTACTACGGCCTGCTACGTTGCACAGTCGTCGCTGCCCTTGCTAAACGTTCCGCCAAACGGTAGGCTCGGTTTTCGGAAGCCGCGGAGCTCTGTGTGTGGGGCCACCAAGTGGTCTCTAATGTGGTTCACCAGCAGCAGCTCAATCGCACGACAATCGGCACCGCTCTAATGACGATAAGCTCCGTGCCAACAATGGCGACGCGGGCAGCCAGCTCGGGGATTCTGCCACTCTGATCCTTCGACGACGCTGCCAATGGTAAACGGTAGGCGCCGGGAGCTGACATTAAACGGTAATCTCTCGGTGTTCGAAGGTTCGATCTCCGTGGCGTGTGTTGTACGGGGCAGGCTGACTGCTGCGGCTGCTACGGCTGTGGCTGAAGCTGGGGCGATCAATCAAACCGGGCACACACATCCATCAACTGGCGAGTTTGCTGACGTCAAGTGTCGGGAGCCGGGCGGCCGGACGACGAGCCTTTCTTTCGATGATGCGAGCGCGCGCACACAAATCTCGTTCGATAACCGAATGACTTGCAACAACCCTCGGGCGTACTTTTATTGGCGAGGCGATATGTCAAACCAACGTCAGCTCTTGCGAGTGTGAACTAGATCCGCTCGCTATACACTCGTGTGATGAACGATTTTTTCTGCTGTACGTTAACTTGTGAGATATCCTCAAGATCGAAGCACACTGTGTGTCACCAAAAACTAGCCAACTGTACGGCTGAGATATAGCAAAGGCAAGGACAAAAGAAAAAAAAAGATGGAAGCAAGAGCCAGGTGTTCGTTCGCCGGTTCGCGGTATCTACCAGAGGAGCTAGTTTTAAACTGCAGCCGTCCGCGGAGCGACGATTCATTTTATAAGCCCGGCTGCTGAGGGCGGCACGATCGTAGGGGAAGCAACGCTCGAACGAGCACAGGTCCGACCGAATTAAAGGATTCCTATTTTAGTTGCCCCACGAGAAGGGGATTCGGCCAATCACTTCCAAGTGAAGTGTCTGTGGCAATCGTATTTCCTATCGAACGCCCTAGAAGAAGGGTCTTCTTTTCTTAAATCCTGTTCGGTTCGGGACTGTCCAGTCGGACCCCGCATCCCGTACGCGGTTTGATCAGTGGTGGTGGTGGGGTGAACACGCATTTTGCTCATTTTCTAGCCGCTCATTTTCTCTCACTCTCACCGTGTGGGGGCCACGAACGCGATTTAACGCCGGCTTAAAACTCTTAACCGGCGATTTCGGTTCAAGACCCGGGCTTACGCTGGCCAATCGCATTTAATGTGACCAAAACAAATGAAGCTCCTAGCCTCATTAGTGCCCCACCAAAGCGAATCTGTTCATTATCTTGCTCGGAAAGTGCCTTCTAACGCGCGCTATGAAAGATGCAAGGTGGGTTTTTTTTGTTCGTTAGAAAGAGAGAAACCAGATAGAAGGAGCGTATCAATAGAGAAGTATATAAGGATTTATACAATGTATAAGAAAAGAGAAAAAGAACGCGCGGGAGAGAATGTATGGCGAAGAGAGAGAGAGGATCACGAATGCTGTGGAGCTTTCCACGCAGAAGACGAAATGTAGCATTAGCACCGGCGCTGATCAGCATGATCAGAAGCCATTAGCACCGTTGTCTTCGTTACATAAAATTGAACAATTTGGAACAACCACATCGCGGGAGAGAGAGAGAGGGGGGGGGGACATTCGAATCGGATTTGAGTCGCTCGCTGGCCACTCGTGGGCCACTTGGGAAGGTTTCCCAGAAAAAGTACGACTAACCGTCGGACCGTTCCAACATACGGCTGGCTGGCTGGAAAACTCACTCAACTAGCTGCCCCGGTGGCCAGTTCTCCTGTGGCGTGGTTGTAGTTGGACAATGATTTCTTCCGCCGTAAATTTCTCTTCGATGGTCACTTTTACAAATATCTATTATTGGCAAGAACTATTAGAATGCTCATTTGATAAGATAAAACCGGTTCAAAATTATGTATTCACGTGACTGCGAGCGATGGGGCCACGGGGAAAACCGACCCGATAGGTGAGCATAACTCAGTCGTGAAGAGAACTGACCACGGCCGTAATTGTCGTGACGCGCCATTTTGCTTATCGATGCCAACCAATGCTCGGAAAATAACCGTTGGCGATGGAATTTTTTAGCCCACATTAATTGACCTTCGCCGTAGGCGGTCCGGACCGGCCGGTACATAATTTGGCGTTACTGAAGTGGACCGCAAAAAATGTGCCCTTTTGGCAATTCACGCTCGGCTTCGACTGCGGTTCGGCAGCAAACTGCAACGATGCACATTCCGTTCTTGGCGTATTACCTGGCCCAAAGCATGTTCCCTGCGCCGGGCGCGTTTGGCACCACACTTGGGCCTCGGTGGCAATGCGCCGAGTGGTTTCCGGTCCGTGTAGTACTACCGTAACTGTCATTCAAAGTTTCATCACCCAAAAGCCGCCACCCTTATGACGAACAAACATTCCAACAGAAAACAGAAAAAAGTACGAACACACTCACCTTTAGCATCAGCATTAATGGCACGTCGGGCGTTGGGTGTGGCCAACAGGGTGGAAGCAAAGCAAAAAAAACGAACGCATTGCCGTTGCGCCGGTGCCAGGCAGACGCCGGTGCCGGACACATAAATAAATATAGTTTCCGAAGTTGACGGGGCTGCGATTAGGAACACGCCGTCGATATTTAGACTGTAAACCCACGCCACCACGACGACGCCTGGGACCTGGGACATACCTCGGCCGGCTCGAGTCATGCCGAAGATATTCGACACTGGTTCACCTTATCACTTTACCAGGGATCCCGGCCGAGCACCCGGTTGCCCATGGGGTCCGATAGCCCAAAACGATGGCGCCAAAACTCGGCGTAGCTTGAAAGTGGACTCACAGCCACTCGTGGTGCGCTGTTGCGTTGCATCGGAAAGCAAAAGAAGAAAGAAAAAACCCGAGCGCCTCATATCTTATCACGCAGCATACAACCAATGGCGGAATACGACCATATCAACTCAACGTTACGCTTACGGGGCGGCAATATACTTCCTCCTTCACGGTGAACGACACCGAATTGACTCTATCAGCAATTTTGGGTTGGTTTTACTTTTTTTTGGCAAACAGCTCGCCAAATCACGCCAGTAGTCCGTAGCGGGGCAGCTCCGAGTAGTTCCGACACCTCCGCCCAGCGATGACGATCGGTGTATAGATTGGACTGGTGTGGACCATCTGTCCCTTTATCGTCGCTAGTCGATCAATTAGATCATCAAGCACACGGTATAGGGCGGCGAGATCAATTAAGAAACCCGAGTAATAACGAGATTCCCAGAACAGGATGACGATCAATTATACGATCATTTGCCCATGTAGAGGAGGGTCTCCAGCGAAGGCGGTTGGGTAACTTTTCGCGACACAGTGCGCTAGTGGCAGCGATTGGGATTTTGAGGCAATCGTAAACGGCACGAGGCACCCGGCAAACCCCCAAGCCGTTGAAGTCGTGTGAAGCAGATCGCGTGCGCTGGACGGATCGGATGCTGCTGATTCGCGCTCCCATTCAAATGCATCCCAATCACCAATGTTGGCCCCGCGGGCGGCTTATCAATCGTCGCGTCGGATGATAGTAAACTATGTACGTTGTTGCCATTTACATGGCAATCACCTTCGGTGCTGTAAAAGATGATGACGGTGCGAATGGTGTTCCCTGTCCCGGGCCGCCGTGGTCATCAATCCCGAAATGTCCCGTTCGTATATTTTGTACGGGTCCAATCCTGCGAGACGTGCTATAGCACTTCACACGAAAGAAATCAATTATCACCAAATTTATGGCGTTCAGGTTTTTCGCAAAGGCCATCGTTACAAACGCGGCCAATGGGGGCGGCCTAGTCCTGCGGTGCAATCCGCCCCCAGATTCACCGGAAAGGAATAGTGGTTAGCGGCCAAGGTGGTTAGTGCCGATTGGCGAACGATTTTGTCGTTTCCAGCGATTCCAGGAAGAAATAAAAATGTTAAATTGGCTTTTGGGATCCACACCGCGCCGCGGGCGATCATCGGAGGCTTAGCGCGAAGCAATAGGAGCACACACGGCAAAGGAAAGAGAGAGAGAGATCATTAAAGGCCTTAGCAACAGAGCCAACGGTTGCCAACCGGGCAAATCGGTTTGCTGTGTAATCGTCATGCATCCCACACCCACGGACGATCAGCATAGCTCAACGATCTCGATACACACACAGACAGAGGCACACCGGTTTCTTGCGGGGCCGGTCATGCGGGCTTAACACGCGACTGACGAGCTGACGAACGATCGCGACGACTGAGCGGCGGGGCCGCACGCGATCGCGGCCACGATCGCATGCTGGGCCGGGTAATATGAGACGCCCGCGGTCACAGTGGGCCGCCCGCCTCACCCCGGGGGCACTGTCGCCAACCACCGCGCCAACATCAGCAGACATCGTGGAGCCGACATCTCGCGGTCGCTTGCGCATGCGGCGGAGATACAAATCTTCATCTGTCACCTCAGCGTTACCCGCTATCGATCATCGCACAAGATCGGACGGCGCGTAATGAAGATTGAGCCGCGCTGTGGGCCACGGGCCATTGAAGGGTTTCTGTTTCTGCGGTTTTTTTTTGTTGCTTTCGTTACATTTCGGGCGCTTCGGGAGATTTGATGTCATGTCCCGTAATTGGCAGTCGGCACTCGGGATCCGCAAACCGTTTTGGGCACCCGGTTCCCAAAGTCAAAGTCGGAAAGTGGAAAGTTAAGCATGACGTCAATGGAGGGGTTTTATAACCGTTTCTCCCTCTCTCGCTCTTTTTTAACCAATTGATTGTCTGTTTTAATTTATTACTCACGACCCGGCGCGGGCCCTTTTTGGCAGAAAGAAGACGGCCTAGAGGCCGGAAAATCGAGAGTCCGTAAACCTTTTTTCCGTTGAGTCGTTGGGCCTGAAGCCGTTTGCTTTCTAGACTCTAGACTCTAGAAAGAAAGTCCCCGCAATTTGAACTGTAGGTACACAGGATTTTTTTCTAGGATTACTTTTATTTCATCATGTATAGGGACTAGAATAGAGCAGAGATGCTGGACTAGAGATCAGATCAGAAAAACGATCAGAGCACAACAGAGTCGTTCGACTAACAGACACCCTTAATGAGGATCAAGTGAGTTAACATTGACACCTCAATCAAAGATTCCGGACCGATTTTTTGTGCTGTTCCATGCGCTCCCAGCGTGCTGACGCAATCCTAGACCTAGCGCGTCCTAGACCCTCGAACGCCACGTGAGGCGAAACACGTACTCACGATAAGTGTCCCCTGTATGAGGTAGCCATCCGCAGCGGTGCACTACATCTCTACGTACGCAGGGCGCTGCACGCAACGAACGAGGAAGCTGCCGGTCACTAACTGGTCGCGAACGAGATAAAAAAGACCACTCCCCCCTTGCTGCCTGGTCCGGTTCCCGCCGCAACCCAATTGCGGGATCCACGGCCGCAGCACTGGCCTGGACACTGCAGCGGCACCGCAACTGCACCGCGATCCCGCGCCGCTCTCCCAAAGGAGCTGCCGTCGACTATCAAGGTCAAATAACTATAAAAATGACATATTACTCTCAGCTGTTTTGTCATGTGTCCGCCATGCCCGCGGAGCAAGTTATTCGCCGCGCGCCACGCGGGGACGCAGAAGGTGACCGAGTCGGACGGACAGGCGTTGATGGCTTCTTCTTCTCTCGCTAACCCCACTCGCAGTTCAGAGTAATCGGACTTTAGAACGCGCGTTCGGCACGCCACATCCATCCATACAATCCCCGATCTTGTGAGTCTTGCAGTTTTGTGAGCATTGGCCGGTCAAGGATCGGTTTCTAGGCGTGTGCGCCTTGGCCCGAAAAAGCTCAATGGCAACGGAGTTTATTGATCCTCCGGCCGGTCGTCGCAAAGTCGCTCACGGCTCCGGTCGATAAACCGGTCGTTAGTGGGAAAATGTGTGGAATTTCCAATCCTCGATCCTCGCGGCTACGTGCGCAACGGTCGATAAGGGTTGCCGCCACCGGGTTGCCTGCGTGGATTTCGTAACAGTCGGCGTGTAAGTGACTCATGCCGGCACATACCGGTTGCCGGCTACCGATTGTAATCGTTCACTCCGCAAGCACTGGATCAGCAATGGCCTTTTGTATTATTGCTCAAGTTGGGCCACTTTCTTTGGAGGGATTCTATAGGTATTGCAATTAACCCTTTTTAGTTTCCTCTATAATAATCTTATTATGCGCTTTTCTTTTCTTGTCATTTAATAGGTTAATGTCCGGTTTTTTTTATCTTCCTTCATCCGTATTCACGGTCCGGTCTTTTTTTTAATTGTCGCCTAGCCTACCCTATGTCGAAGGCGAAGATCAAGCGGCACTCACCACAAAAGCACTCTATTCATCAGGCGAAACAAGTTTTCTCGGAAAAGGGCTCACTCAGAACTAATCCGATTTCGTCATGTTTATGATTGCTAGTTGCCGCGCACCAATCAGTCTTACGCCCCCGGGGGGAGGGCTCCGTCCGCCCCCGGAGAGAAGAAAACCGGGGAACATTCTACATGATTTTTGTCACGTAGGCCTGAGGGTCGCCGAGGTGATTGAAAATGAAAGGAGCTTTCCATGCTGACCGCCACACAATGCGGGGCTCCATTTAGTAGGAAAGGAGCCGCCGACGGCTCAATTAGTTCACGCCAACCGGCGATCACCGAAGCGCCTCTCTGATCGTGCCGTGGGAAATTCCACCCCCCAGCGCTACTCATAGGTTCTAGGTTCCCCACTGCAAACAGCTGACGAGATTACCGACTTCTGACGGACACCGACTTCCATGATCAGTAAGTGCTCCAGTAAAACCCCGGGCCCTCGTTTTTCTCGTGCAACCGTTGCGCGTTGTTGCAACCGTTGTTAGTCATTAGTGCGGCGATTCTAATTTCCCTAAACGGCGTTTGCCAAGTTGTCGATCTGATCTGACTCATTGAATAGTTTTGTGAAACTTGTAGCACCGATTAGGCCGCCCTATTGCGATGGCATCACCAGCTTGAGGAGGTCCGCCGGTTCCTATCGGTAGGGGGAAGTTTCCGGCCTGGCTAATCTCGCTTAAGATTCAAGTTGTCATTCTTATCATCAACTTATGTTGGAAGGGGAATTTAAGCGAAGCAAATGGTTTGACTAATGCAATCAAAACGTAAATGTTTGTACATAATTAATGGTATATGAAACTGTAAGTGAATGTTAATAAAAATAATTCACGTGACGAGCACAGAGCGGAACACCGATCCCCGGGTTTGTTTCACTACGAATCCTGAGCTGATAAGGCGCACCGTGCTGGAGCCGTGGGCCGCGATAACTGGCATCACGAGACTTACAAGTGGGCGTGTTCGTGAATGATAATTTGAAATCACGTGCATTAGCCCAGCCATTGTACAGTGCCTCCAGCCAAGTCCGCTCACTGATATGGTGTAAAGGCGCATTTTTACGCTCTACCGGTCGCTATTAGCCGGTTGAGCTGACCATACAAAATGACAGGGCAGGAGACAGGGACCCTCCGGAGCAATAACTCACAGATACCGCACAGACCGGTGGTACCCTTTAGGTAAGTATTACAAAAATCCTTGAACAAACGCACCGCTTTGCCTGGATTCTGTATGCGTAGGGATTTAAGTGGAAATGGCCCGGTAACACTGTACACCGACGGCAGTTTTAAGTGCCATCCTCCAGCCTAATGGACATTCGGTGCTCTCGTCTCTGTATCCTTTCGACTGCACACCGTTAAAAAAGGAAAGATGAACCGTTACTTTGGCACTTGGCACTGAAAAAAATTAGCCCGAAAAAATTACAATGAAAGTAAAGAATTTTCAGAATATCTTGCCCGAGGGTGGCCAGAATTGTAGCACTTTTTGGCAATGCTTTTCCGCGAACACGATTGCAACATATGGCGCAAATTTTCACGGTTTATGGATGATTAATTAATCACCGGCGTTACTTATGTTCTTACCTGTTAAGTGTTGATTTCAGCACGAACGAACGATTAGATCGTTAACAGGTGTTTTTGGCTTGCGTGCCAATTGCGGGCCAATCGATCAATTTAGTTTATCCGCAATCTGCTGCTCTGGATAGCTGGCACTGCACAGATTATTCACCTCAACAACTTCACGCTTAACTTTCAACGGTACTGCTGCACGATTGCCCTACAGCATGCCGTCTCGGAGCGATAAAATTGTTCAGAAATTTTTCATCAATCACCAAACTTCACTACAGGTTTTGGGTTCACTACACTTCGCAATCGGTTCGGCCAAAAGTAGGCGGGAAAATTCGAATAAATCGGGTCTTTCCGTTCGGCACAGCTCAACAAGAAACGATCAGAGCGTCACGACAATCGGCACACGAATCAATTTCTTCCAGTGCGGCGAGTTCCTTTTATATCCTTGATAGACATTTATCCAGCATCTATTGGCGTGTTGATGTGTTAGAGATCAATGGAAGGCCAAATAGGATAAAAATGAATGGATACATAGAACGAGGCAGAGCGAGAGGAGGAGAGACAGAGAGAGGTGGAGAAAGAGAGAGAAGTACAAAGAGGGAGGGTGAGAGCGAGAAAAAAGATCTGTATGTGTAAGTGATGGATGGATAAAAGAGACTAATATCCAAAGAGAAGAATAGAGAGTGAGGAAGAAAGAGACAGAGAGCGAGGAAAAATGACGCAAAGAGAGGTTGAAAGAAAGAAGAACTTTGCATGTGCTCCGAAACCCCAAGGGGTGCACTTATTATTTCCTTTCGTGTGCACAATAGATTTAATAGCAAAATTACTACGGAAATATTACTAGATTTTGGCAACGAAACGGATAAATCGGATACCGAATCAATGTAATATTGAAACAAGCTTCAGTAAACTGGGCTCGTGGTACCACGTGGGTTTCCTAGCAACCGCTACGAGAATTTCGTACGTTTTTTAGTATATTTTACTGAGAGTAAAACATGTCGCCGTTAGCGATGTGCAACTGGGTGGCATACATTCAGGCGTAACGCTTTCCATTTCAAATTCGTTGCCATCGCCGCCGTTGGTGAAAAACTATCGATTTTCCGACGCTCGATTTAAAAGCAGTAATCGTTTCCGGAACGATCGTTGACGCACTTGTTTTTCTTTGAGAGCCGGCTATTGATGAGGTGTGACCGCTGACGTATTGGCGTACGCGTGTGGGCGTATCCTTTGCGGTCAACGATGAGTCCATTTGATGCATACACTTGCGTTGACTTTGGCTCCGCTTTGCACGCCTCTGATTGGTTGCGGAGATCAGCCACAGGACGATACTTGATTAGAGCGGTTCGTTGCGGTTGAGGATGAGGATACGCGAGGCAGTGCAGTAAAACGGTACGTCAACTTTGGTGAACCAATTTAATTGATGATTTAATTCTTGACAGACGTAACATATCGATCACTTCAATTGGCGAAGATTGAATTCCGCGTCCAGCTGTATCAATTATGCTGTATGGCGAGGCGCATCCTATTGATTCCGTACGTCAGTGGTAGATTTTGTTACGACACTTCACCGAAGGAATTCAGCAGTCAGTCCTTTTGTGGACCACACGGAACGCTGCGAATGGAATCCTTTGCCGTGGGCCGGCCCCGATTAACCGCCTTGGTGGTCGTCACGATGGCATCACAGCTGGAAACGGTTCCAGCGGGCAGGCTCGATCGATTCCAAACCTATGAGGGGCTCGGATACAGGCTGCACGAGCTACGCTTACCCTGTGGCTAACTGATTCGATCAATTTTAATTCGGTTAATCGCTGTCCCGCTGTTTTTCAATGAGACGAGACAAATGTAAGCCACGTAAGAAAATTTTTCTCGAAAAGCCTCCCGATGCGCCGACCGGACTCGGATCAATTGGATCGCGTCGAGGGGCTAATTGAAAGGCAATTTCGTCCACAGGTCTTGGCACAATTTGTTATTTAGATGGTAGGATGTCTCTGCGCTGTTGAATCATGCATGGGCTGAACATTAGATGGGCCCGCTGGTGCTCAGGTGCTACCCGGCACTCGTTGTTACTACTCGCTGCCCGGCCATCGGGCAGCAAGAGATTCGACTGGGAAATTAAAACACCAAAAAGCGACAAGTGAGGTAACGAAGCGTAACGCATAGTACCAGCATTCAAATGCCAGAACATCAGGCGCGTAAAACGGCGATAAGGCCACGCAATGACAACGGGGTGAAAAATCTATTCCGTTGTATTATCGTCTACCGGCGAGGCAATGGAGAGCAGCGGTCGGGCAGGGAATCGCTATCTACCACCGATTCTTGACCGACAGCAGCGACAGCTCGCGCGTATCGAATTAAAAGAATCCTTACAAGTGTTAATAGCAATTAATTTGGTATTCAGCAGCAGCAACTGCAAGTCTGGAAGTCTGGATTGTTTTTCGACGGTTCTTGGTGTTTCGCGCCAAGGATGTTCCGGGCGCCCGACCAACTACAAAAGCGCCACGACATGTCGCATATTTAGGACCGCTATTGCTATGCGGGCAAACAGACAACACGTCAAAGATAATGTATTTCAAGAGAGGCAAAAGAGCAACTGCGTGCTGTGTGGGAAACAACATTAGCAGCCAACATTCGTCGTATTCAGCCTTAAAACCGATCTGCTTGCCACCTGCTGCCGGTAAACATGAATTTGAAATAATTCACCTGTTGCTACGCTGATCAGCGCCATCTACATATGCAACGGCATCATCGGCTTTGACGTTTCCGTTTGACGGTTTGGCGCCCGCTCGACGTTTTTTTATGTTTTGTACACAAAAGTACGAGCTGAGAAAATTAGTCTTTGCGTTCGAGGTGATTGTGGCAAAGTCAAAGCACCAAAAAGTGCCGGTTGCCCACGCAGAAAGTTGTTCAAAGTTCCGTTGTTCCGTTCACGACGCAAAAATCATGATTAGAGTTGCGTGTAACCCGCTTAAGCTCCCGACGAGACCGCTGGGTTTGCTCGCTCGAAGCATTTCGTCCAGTGGAGTTCTTCATGAAAATCACAAGTGAGTGAACATTGCTAACGAATACAGTAGGCTGTGGACCAAAGCGAAATAATTGTGAACCGGTTCTTGGCTACTTCCGACAGGTGTAAATTGCTGGTGGTTGGTGGCGGAGCCGGAGGATGCTCGGTTGCAGCAAAGGCCTCCAATAAATTGGGCGCTGGCAAAGTCATCATCCTAGAACCGGCCGATGTAAGTGGGGCAACAATGGGTCGTATTTATTGCTTGCTTCCTAATTCTTCACGGAAATGCACGGGGGGATTCCCGAATTTTAACGAGGGTGTGGTTTTCCGTGGCGTGGCCATTCGTACGCTGCTATCAAGGGGTGGAAATTGATTAAGCGGCGCTCTTATCGGTTGCCCACTTGGAAACTAATATGTGTGTATTGCGGATGAACTCTGGGACAAAAATAGCGGTGCACGAGTCATTCGATCACATTAACAGCGCCTATAAGCCACGCACAGTGGGATAGCTTTAGCCGGGGGTTGCTGAGATGCTCATCCCCGCGGCGAAGACGTGACCGTGATGCACGATTGATGCCGTCAGCTGCTTCCAATTAGCGACAAAAATCGACCATCGACACAGGGAATTTTGAAAGTCATCAGGTCTTCTCAGGCATCAGGCTGGCGAACGTGCTAATATCGTCCGGCCAGCGGAATGACGGTGCACAATGTTTTGGTGTGGTAATAAAAAGAACCAGTTTCCCTACTTGTACGGTTCTTCCGAACGCTTCTTACAACGAGTGCGTTCAATATGCCCCAAAGCCCGCGATGGTGTCCAGCTTTTGTGATGGGGATGGCAAGGCCGCCAGTTCCAGTTTTAATGTTTTGCGCCATCATTTCTTTCTCATTATCACCCTGTTTGCGTGTTAACAGAATCATTACTACCAACCGATGTTCACTTTGATCGGTGGCGGTATTAAAAGCCTCGAGGACAGCTACAGGCCGATGAAGAGCGTTCTACCAGCACTGGCCCAATGGATTCAGGATTCGGCAGCCAAGTTTGATCCCGAAAGCAATACCGTTGTGACGGCCCGTGGTGACAAGATCGAGTACGAGTATTTGCTGGTCGCTGTCGGGTTGCAACTGAACTACGACTCGATCCCGGGCCTGGTGGAGGCCCTGGCTGTGAAGGATGGCAAAGTGTGCTCCAACTACTCTCCGAAATATGTTGATCGTACGTTTCAGGCCTTGAAAAACTTTAAATCGGGCAACGCACTGTTTACCTTTCCCAACAGCCCGGTCAAGTGTCCGGGGGCACCGCAGAAAATCTTGTACATAGCCGAGCACTACTTGCGCAAGGTGAGTATGGGGAGCGGTAAATCATGGCCATCGGAATTTGGGTTCTCATTTTTATTCCCACCTCCGTTTCCAGTCCAACAAACGTAAAAATGCAAATCTCTACTACAACACGTCGCTCCCGGTGCTATTTGGTGTGAAGCATTATGCCGATGCGCTGTGGAAGGTAGTGAAAAAGCGCAACATAAACGTTAACCTGCGGACACACCTGGTTGAAGTGAAGCCCTCGTCCGATGAGGCGGTTTTCGAAAACCTGGACAAACCGGGTGAAAGGTTTACCATCAACGTAAGTCGCATAGTTCACCGATGGATGGAAATTTCGGGAAGCAAAGAGGGAGGAAATAACATTCCGCTTTCCATTCCCAGTACGAGTTCCTGCACGTCACACCGCCCATGGGCGCCCCGAATGTGCTGAAGGCGTGCAAGAGTCTTGTGAATGACGTAGGTTTTGTTGACGTCGCCAAAGAGACTCTGCAGCATCAGCGATTCAGTAACGTTTTTGCGATCGGCGACTGCTCGTCGTCACCGAATTCAAAAACGGCTGCCTCCGTTGGTAAGAGCTGCCTAACCCAGATCGATTCGTTTCGAAGCACGCATTAGCAAACATGTTTCCTTCATTTCGCATCACATCTCCATCTGAACGACGACGTCGGTTGACGGCTTACCCCGCGCTCTCTTTCCAGCTGCCCAGTCGCAAGTGGTGTACAAGAACTTGATGGCTGTCATGGACGGAAAAACGCCCAGCCAAGTGTTCGACGGATACGCGTCGTGCCCGTTGGTCACCGGGTACAACACGTGTATCCTTGCCGAGTTTGACTACTCGCTGACGCCCTTGGAAACGTTCCCGGTGGACCAGAGCAAGGAGCGCTACTCGATGTACTTCATGAAGAAGGACCTCATGCCGCCGCTCTACTGGCACATGCTACTGAACGGCCTGTGGAACGGGCCCCGCTTGATGAGAAAGCTTATGCATATGCGCTTATGAAGTTCAGACCTTCCACACGATGAACTTTCTGGCACGTGTCTTACCGCGCTGAACGTGTCCGCACGTTCAGGAATGTGATTTTGATTATAAAAACATCAGGTACAATGTATTTACTCATTATTTTAAACGTTTAATAAAATATTTTAAATCTGCTGGTTAAGATTTAATGTTGATATTTACTCTCACATTTTCAAATCGGCAAAATGATGTTCGATTGTAGGGGATGTAGCGGATGGACCGACTTCGGTTTCTCCCAAGCCCATCAACCACCACTGGGCACCCGAATGAAACCAAAACAAACCGATGCCGCTGTCAAATGCTCTTGGCAGACGTTTTTTTCTTGTCGGCAGTTTCTTTTCGGTAACTTGAACTCGTTGTGACCTTTGTTCGGTTCAGTCGTACGATAACAAACGCGGAACTAATCTGCTGCCGGTCGGTGCATCACGAATCTTATCACCCAAAAGTGTACGCCAAAATGTAGTGCATTCCAAATACCGCTTCCAGTTCGCGTAGACCGAAAGTCTCATTCCGTCAGTGTGCAACGTTTGTTACGCCAGAATCGAATCATTCCTTTACTTTGTGTAGATTATTATCGCATCGATAACGATCCGCTTATCTCCTGGAGCCGGAATTATCCTGCGGTACCGGAACCTGATGCACGATGGCTCTACTGGGATTGCTGCTTATGATACTGGATCCGTTCAGAATAGTGCGTAATTATATTTTCAAACCACTCGCCACGCTCGGTCTGGCGGTGGCCGAAGAGTATAAGGCACGCAAGGAGCGCAGTGTAAACACCACAAAGAACCTGTTCCTGAAGCTGATCGTTGTGGTGCTGGTTGGCTTTTCCATCGTCTGGGCCTCGATATTCCTGTACCTGTACTTCTACTACTCGTACATGCCATCGGTGCTGCACCTTAAAGATGTCCACCTAAACCTTCGGTACGTAATCGGTAGTTCTGCACTGTGGAAAAAATTTCTTCTCACTCTTTTGTTGCTCCACAGCGAGTGTAAAACCGGCGCGGATGATTGCCAACCGTATCCATCCGCCAATGTGCCGCTAACGAACCATCAGCGCTTTCTGATGGTCGGTCAACCGTACAAGATCATGCTGAACCTCGAAATGCCTGAATCTGAACATAATGGTAAAATAGGTAATCGTTTTTAGTCTGTGTTTGTCCCGGTTTCCACACCGTAGTTCCGTACGGACTAGTTCTGGCTTTGGGGTGCACCATATTTGTTTTGTGGCCACCAGCCTTGCGGCGTGCTGTTAGTACTAATGTCCCCGTTTTCCGTACGCACTTTTCGCCTCTCTGCAGGAATGTTTACCGTGTGTGGCACGGTGAGGGACTACGAGCAAGGGTACATTGCCAAGTCTTGCCGAATGTCAATGCTACACTATAAATCGGATCTACTGAAAACGATCCTCACGATCGTGTTTGCACCGTTGCTGGTGTTTGGCTACCGGGAGCAAAAGCAGCACGTGACGGTGGAGCTGTTTTCAAACTTTCTGGACGATTCGAATCAGCCGGCCACGAACATAGACATCACCATCATGTGCCCCGACATTCAGCTGTACTCGGCGCAGCTCCAGGTCGTGGCCAACTTCACCGGACTCCGCTATCTGATGTTTAACTGGCCCGTGCTCTCGGCGATCATAGGTACGTGTGAGGCGTGCATGGTTCTTTCTGTGGTGTCGTTTGTCATATAACCCGTTTCTGACCCGGAATTCCTTTCAGGTATCACCACGAACCTATTTTTCATACTAATTGTGTGTATCCTGAGCTGGTATCACTGGGACGATACGGAATGGATCACGGACATACGGGATCGGTACAAGCAAATAGTGAAGGGTGTTTCGCAGGTTGCTTCGATACAGGAAAAGCAGCTCACTTCAAAAGCGCAAGACGAGACTGATATTACGCCTCCAAAGTGGCTGATGGACGAAGAGTGAAAGTACTGTTGTGTGTAGTTTTCATTGCGGACTGAAAATATACTGTTGTTGTTTTTTACATATAAGGTTGGCTAAAAAGAAATCGACGTTTTTTGGGTGAATTTCAAAACTATATTTAACAGGTTTCCAATGGTCCGATTTGCGTCAAATATGCACCATTTTAATGGAAAATTTGTTGCCTTCTAAAATACCTTCATAATACCTCTCTTTTAGATGGATTAGTCGTTATTGGCAAAAAACTCGAGAAATCCATTTTCTTAATCTTTTTTTGATCTCAGTTTTTCATCACTCAGGAAATTTTGTAATGCGCGAAAATGGTGTCAATCGCTTAGTGCAAGGACCGGACTATACGGTCGATGCATTAAAACATCCCAAACAAACTCCCGGACTTTCTGGTGAGTCACTAAAGTCACTACGTGACATTTAGTTTTCCTGATGGAACACAACACCTCTTCTGTTGGCCGATTCTGGTCGTTTCTGGTCAATTGTTAACTTCAAACCGTGCAGTTGTTGGTAGTAGAGATCTGAATTTATTGTTTAGCCACACGGAAGCGACTCATAATAAACGATTCCTTTCAAGTCCCACCATATACCCAGTAGAACCTTCCTAGCCGTTATTCCTGGTTTGGCCACATGTTAACCTGCTTCACCACGCTTAGACCACGGCCGATTTCACTCAATATTGTCGTAAGTAACCCATTTCTCATCCCCAGTACCCATCGGTTTAAGAAATGGTTCGATTTCATTCCGTTGGGCCAAAACTTCGCAGATGGCCATCATGTTTTTTTTATGTAAATAGGGTGGCGCTCAAACATCGAGCTTTTTTGTGAATCCAGCTTTGCGCAAATGGCTTCAAGCTATTCGATGATTGATCTA
>NC_069145.1:15427442-15510007 GCF_943734635.1 Anopheles cruzii
TTTTCCGTAAGATTAAAGAACTCCGAGGTCATTATGTTGGGTCCGGTAGGTTGTGTTGGGTTCTAATTTTGAGTTCTCATTCTCTTTGCTCCTTTTTCGAACACAAACACACACTGAGCTTACGTTGATCGTTGATACTGACCGCAGAGGCGAGACCTGGATCTTGCCAAGGATTGATTTGGGAATGGGAATTCAAATGCAAACGGCGCAGTGGTTTGGTTGCTTCGTAGGGAAATAATAGAGCGATAACAAGAGAAACTAACACGAGGGACTAAATGCGTATGATTAATATATTCCTTTTTATATGTTTTGCAGGAATCATTAGAACACGAATTGCTTCCTTTGGCTGAGCAGGTAACAAAGTTGCATTGCGTTATTAATAACATAATGTAATGTTTAAAATGTTATTTGGAGTTTATTTAGAGTTTATTTTATCAATTTTACAGAAGATTTAAGACAGACCAGAGCATAACCTCAATGCTAATTGCTTACCAACACTCCTTAAACGAAAAGAATGCCAAACTATGGCTTTGAACGCACAGTTTCTAATCAAAACTAGATTTTATGCATTTTGAAAGGATACCTTAGTACTATTTGCTCAACTTCTCTACTTAAAGTGGGTTAAAATTTACAAACCAGAATCCATGGTGTAAACACCACACACTGTACCAACTCCCAAAACCATCAGCTTCTCATCTCGGCACCGGGACTTCCTTTTCTTTCGATTCCCTTTTCTTCCCGGTGCTTGTAACGATCGGAACAGGATTTTAGAATTAGAGTGATTAAAGGGCCCCGAAGGCTACCTCCCTAAACCATCCTTTTCGAATCAACTCCGGTCGGGGCTCCGGCGCGCCCGCCGCGTGGCCTTACGGCTACCGCGAGTCGAAAGACTTCAACGCTTCGTGGGCAAGTGAGAAACCTCGCGAAGGGAGCAGCAAAGTGTGATGCAAGGAACCGTCTGAAGCCGGCTCGGCCCTAACACGGCAGCAATTTCCTAGCCCGCTGCCCGATATCAATACATTAGTCTATTGACCTTGGCCCGGTGAACGACCTTTCCCGGGGGTTGGCCCTCAAACTGTTGGCCCCCGATCGCTTGCTCGTGAAGTGAAGCAACAAGCAGCAAGCTCGTAGGTCATGTGGCAACATCCCAGCACCCGTGAAGGGCGCCACTTGTGGCCGACCCGGGCGCTCGGACTCATTCGGCGATCGATCATTTCGACAAAGTGGTTGCAGTTTTGCAGTTCGCGCCCGGTGCCTTGCGTGCCGATCGATTTTTCCTGCTCTGTCATAATTTCTCACCTCGATCGTGCACGGATCAAATGGCTCACGGCTCGGGGTTTTACTTTAAACTATGTTTGTCATCGGAACTGAACATTATAAAGCTTTTGAATGAATTTTTAATTGAATTGGGAATGTTTATTTGAAGAATTGAAAGATTAACTGAAATCGTAGCATTGAAACAGAATAAAACGAAGGAACTGCTAACTTTTACAAATAATGTCGAAACTAACCAGATCGCCCATCTCGCACTATCTCACTCTGGCATTGGCACTTTCGGGGGAGGGCCACTATACGTGTCCAACAGCGTGTCTTAAGTGAGTAAATTAATCTCGCTATCGACCGTTAAAATGGGTATCTCGGTGCCGTGAAGCCGTCCGTTTTGTGCCAAGTCCGGCTCTACCGGGGTTTTCCTACGGAACCAAAGTGGCCCCGGCCGGGCGTGCGCCCTGGTGGCTTCACGGGCCTAATCAGAGACTGATTGAAGAATGACTAATGACGCACACGAGCGGCGCCGAAAAGCTCCGGCCGCCCGTAAAGACGGGAACGCCAAGGAAAGCGATATAAATTGTCGTACATAATTAATTAGAAATGCGAGAATATTTATCTAGTAAGGAAACGAACATAAGTAGGCACCGAGAGGTGGCCCGTTTTTGGCCATTGGCGATTTTTGCGTGTCAGGATCACAGGCGTCAGGAGAGTATAGCCATAGCCATCGATGTACCGCAACGGCTGATTAGTGGCGATTGTGTGTGCCGATGGGTTTTGGGTTTTTGTGCGGTTTGTGCCAATTTTTTTCGCTCCTCGCTGACGTTTCAACAATGAAGCAGCCGCAGGAAAGCATACCGAACACCGTTTTGATCTGCGGTTTTGATGGCGCGTCATTTTCGCAACTCGTTTAAACAGAATAGAAGGTGATTATTTATTCAACATCTTTAGAATGCTTTTCGGTTTATGTAAAGAGAGCCTTCGGTTAATACCTTCTAATGCTTCTAGTAGAATGCATTCCCGTTCGCGGTTCGTAACGGATAACACGTTTAGTTGCAGCTCAGCAGCACAGCCAATAATTGGCAGAGGGGACCCCAGGCAGAACCACACCTTTTGCCGAGCCAATTCGCGAGGCGAAGACCTACTTGCAACCGAAGCACGACGAATTCCGCATACCAGCCACGGAGCGCACAAAGCACAGAGGAGGGCTCGTGTTCCTGGGGGTCCCGTAATTGACACCCCGTCGTAGGTTGACACTTTACCCTAGCTCGATCGCCCCGACCCGCCAAGGGGTCCGGGCCGGGGCCGTTTCTTGTTGTACACACTATGCACGTCCACTGCCGGGGCCGAGGTTTTCGCCGGCCGTTCTGCGCGGGTTCAGTTCTTCCAGAGAGGCCCTCCAAACGGTGTCAGTGATTAGCATGCCGCAGACTACCCGCACACACCCGGCGCTGGACAGCGCGGGCTGGCTTCGCTTTGGACCACTTTGGACCGCTCATTGTCCTTCCAACGCATTTGAGGAACTAGACACACCGCCACACACACACCTAGACGCGGCCCATTGTGGGCCGGCTCTTCTTCTTGCTGCCCGATACAATGTTGACGCAACGTTTTACGTCTTCGGAGTATGTTGCGCTTCGCGTTGATAGCTCGTCGGGGTCGACACAGCTTCGTTCGTGTTTTTTTTTCTTTCGTCTCGTTGTTGTTGCAAAGCCAATTGGTTACACGTGTTCCAGAAAGCGAGCGACTGATGGGGGGCCACAATGCGACTCAGCGGCGGTTTGTCTCCCGAGGTCTCCTGGGGACCGACAAACGACCGACGGGCGGCTTATGATGAGCGCCTCGTGTGGCTAATAAATCGTGGAGGCCACAGGAAGGTTCCTTTGCCAGCGGGCCGCACGTTAGACAGTGACACGTGGCGCGGGCGATGAATGGGAGCAGCGGGTCCCATCATCACTATGGGACCACCAGCGGTTCTTTTGCCAGTCCATCAGAAGGCCGAAGAATATTTGTTGACAAACGCGGCATGCTTCGTTTGATTAACGATATCTTGGGGCTATCATTTAATTTGAGGAATCGTCCGGAATGTCTGCTGAGTTTGACCTGAATTTGCACAAAGCTGCACCGTGGAATGGTGTTTTAAGAGTAATCAAAAGGAGTTAATTTATTAACTAATTAAGGATTAATTTAAATTGGAGGTTTCAATCAGTATGGACGGACGGACGGACCAGGCTGGTAGCTAACTCGAGGCTCTAGCAATGGTATAACTTAACGGATATTGCCGTTTGTATTTTATTCAATTTGAACTAACATTTAAGACCCCATTAATGTGCAGTTCATAAAACAAATGTGGGTCCCCACCGGAATGCCCGCCGTTTGATTGATTATCCCCTATGAACGTGCGGTTCGGGGTTCGTCGATTGAAAGTAAACACATCCTGCACCGCTATTTGACTGTCCCACAATCCCGGCCGGACTGTGTCGCCCTCTTAATGGTGAGCCATTGCGAGCCGGTATAGCCATAAATTGATCGTTGCCCGCCAGCGACCATGATCATGACCGACGCCGGGCGCCACCGGCAAAATTGGCCGACGGCCACGGTCAGCGATTGTGCCGCGCGGGCTCGTGCGGACGGTAACGAAAAACAAACGGAACATAAACGAATGCCCTCCTCCAGCTCCGGAGCGGAATGCCACATAAGTTCACCTTCGATCGCGCCGACCATGGCCCCGAGGGCAATCGTTTTGATTGAGGTGAAATTATCGAAGCATTTTTGAAGTCTCCAGAGATAGCGATAGAAGCTGGCGAGGGAGTCCTTCGCGTGGCTACGTCAGGCCGATACGGTTCGGTTTCGGTACGCCGAGCGACCTCAAGTCGACGATCCACTGGCGGCTTCGCCGACACGCGTGTAGTTTTTGTGCACAGACACAGACCGTCGAGGATGCGTACGATTGTGCTGTCAGTGTCAATCGGCTCGTCGGTGTCGGACCCGAGGATCAATAGCGCGTTGGCTCCAGACCATGCCGACTTTCTGGGTCAGAGCGTGCATTGTTTTGCGGTTTTCCGAGAGAAAAATCCGGACCCGGGCTAGCCAGCCAGGACGCAGCCTGGCAGCCGCCACCAGCCTGGCGTGTTGATTCCATCGGTGGCCACCATCACCGGACACGATTAGATTTTTGCGATCACCTCGCACTCCACATCGAGCCGGAGCACACGGTGAGTGTCTAGGTGTTAGACAGTTTGGATAGGTTTTTTTGGCGTAAGGAGCGGCTCCAGGAGTAATTATTCCCCTGCTGCTGCTGCTGCGGTGGAAGTTGGGAAAACAGAAGAGAGCATCAGCAACCTCCATCGGGATCGCACCATCTGTGCCCCAGACTTCCAGCGGCTCTCGAGGGGCGCTCGGCGCTCCTTTTGAGGTCAGCTTCGTGGCCAGTTGCTGGCCGGCCGGCCGCCTGGCCGGGTATGATTGCAATTAGGATTAGGCCGAAGGCCTGCGATGCGATTACGAGTGGCACGGTGGCCACTCGGCCGCCCGGCCGGCCGGTATGTAAATGATTGCGCGCGCCGGCAGGGGTTAAATCTGCATGTCCAATTTGCCGCACCCTCGTACCTGGGCCGAAAAAGGGGGGTTAATTTTGGGTGAAAAAATTTGCACGGGCTCAAATCAAATCTGCCGTGCGGTGCCGTGAAAGCAACGGAATCGGCCGATTGATTCGATTGAGTATTCGAGTTCAAGTACCATTTTAAGCTAATGATGTTAAATTTGGGTTTTATTGGTTTTCGCCCAGTGGCCCAGCGCCCAGCCTGGTCCAGCCGGGCGAGGGGGCTTCAGGGTCAGGTGCTCAGGTCGGGTTTAATGAGAAAATATTGAATGTACAGTAATGATGTTGTTCATAAAATAATTCAACAGCCTGCCCGAGGTATGCAGCCAGAATCGTTGAGATTGTTTAACATTGGCGTGCATTGGAAAAGGGCGAATAAATAAAGTCTTTGTATTCCAATGATGCTCCAATTTATACATTTCATACTCCAATGTGATGCTCCAATTTATACATTTAATTAATTTGCTCTTTCAATATTTAATCCTAGCATCTAGTTATTTATTGGTCGAAGACTAAGGTCCAGCCACAAGTTTCCAGGGAGATCTGATTCCCGGAAGATACCGAAAGGTAGAGTGGTATCTACACAGCTGGTCAATGAAATAGGTAATTGTGTGAAGCTGATACAATTTGAACTGTACTCAAGCCATTACTAAACCAATGATCACCAAACTAATACTGTACTTAGATATACTAGTTTATGTCATTTTTTTGCTATGTTGGTGATACTTATGTCAAAAGTGACAGGTGTGTTACCACTTATTTTGACAGCGGTCTGATTTGGCCTGGTCAATAAAATAGGTAATTCTGCGTATAGGGCAAATTTTAATGAATTTACACGGTTTACTCTTTTTTATTATCAAAAGTCAATATTTTATTTCAAAATTAGTCAGTACCGCGTATATCCACCATTGTTTTGGAGCACTTTATGCATTCTTCTTGGCAGTGAATCAACCAAACCCTGACAAGTTTTTACTGGAATGGAATATCAGTCCTGCCGCAATTTTTGCCTCAATTCATCTTTGTTTGAAAACTATTGTCCAGCTAACTTTTGCTTCAAGGTATTCCACAAGTTTTCATGGGTTTAAGTCAGGAGACTGACTTGACCAAGGCAAAAGTGACACAATATTGCCATCAAACCACGATTTCATAACCTATGACGTATGCTTGGGATCGTTTTCTGGTTGAAATATCCATCTCAGTGGCATGGTTTCTACTACGTAAGGTAGCATAAACGTCTTTCATGATTCACTTATACTCGAAAGCATTCATGGTGCTCTTTATTCTGAAATAGGGACCTATACCAGATCATGACAAATATTCCCAAATCATGATACTTCCACCTACATGTTTTAAAACTTTTTTTGTAAACCTGGGATGGAATTATTTGCCAGCAGGTCGTCAAACATTACACTGAGAGTCCAAACGAAACAAATTTATTTTGGTTTCGTCGCTCCATAAAATATTATGCCAATTTTTCGTAACCCTCGGTACTTGCCATGAACCATATTGAGCAGCAAACTGTTACCTCATCTGTAATTTTTTTTAATCAATAGTGGCACTTTTCTTGCAATTAGCCCTGGTAGATTAGCCTCTTGCAACCGCCTATGGAAAGGTTTTGGGCTAATAATGTTATTTATTATTGAGCAAATCGTTCTAGACGAACCAAACGTATCCACTTTGGCCAAAAATGATATGCGATGATGTCTCGTTGGCTTGATTTTTCTTGGTCTATCTCGCGTTTCTTTTGTTTTTATCCACAACAAAGCATTTCTCACAAAATTTAGTATTTTCCTAGTACTTTGGCGATGCTTTCGTACATTGCGCCTTCCTTACGCATATTTTTCACAATCTTTCTTTACCCAGGGTTGCAATGAGTGCATCTGCCCATTCTGGATGTCCTACCTGCAAAAAACGATGTTTTTTAGATTCACAATTGAACATTGATTGCAGCAAGATCAAATAAACCAATTCCTTTCAAGAAGTCTGGTGAAATCGCAGCGTATACAACGAATTACCTATTTTATTGACCAGGCCAAATCAGACCGCTGTCAAAATAAGTTGTAACACACCTGTCACTTTTGACATAAGTATCACCAACATAGCAAAAAAATGACATAAACTAGTATATCTAAGTACAGTATTAGTTTGGTGATCATTGGTTTAGTAATGGCTTGAGTACAGTTCAAATTGTATCAGCTTCACACAATTACCTATTTCATTGACCAGCTGTGTATTTCACATGAAAATTTGTCCACAAAAAAGTTCAGTTCAAAAGGATTGTAGACACAACGTTTCGACCGAACAAACGACGACAAATGCGTGGTGAAATGCGCACACTTTGATGTTGAGAAATTCGGCATCAATATTTTCATGCGACGCTGCCCCGACTAATCAAACGTCAAACGATCGCATATTTTGTAAACAAAACAAGCAGCGCGTTTGGTGAGACGAGTAATCAATTGATGAGATTGATGAGCAACGATCGAAGTCTTCAGGAAAAACTTCTCATCACAACTTTACATGCCACTCTGAGAGCCCCGAAAACTACAGTTCCGAATTCCCTAATCCAATTATGAGCGGCAATATAACAACAAAAAAAGAAACCACCCTTGCCGGAATGCAAAAAGACTTCGGGCGTGCAGAGCACCTTCGACACCTTGGTCACGTTTGGGCTGCTCAATTAAACATTCTTTCTGCTTCTAAATTTGGAATATCTCCACGAGGCGACCGTGCCAAACGTGGCCCGTTAGGATACCCTCTGGCGTGTATGTAAGATAAACTGATTACGGGGACCCAGCGGACGGACTTCCCCAGATCACGCTTCTGCCCGAGGCGGTCTCGGTCGGGAAACGGGCTGCCGCCTGTCAAATGGTGTGAAACATGTCGACTGCCGATGATGTATGACGTTTCCAAATCGCTGCGGCCAGTATTTCGGCCACGGGCCGCCAGGCCAGGAAAAAGGGTTGCCACAAGTGTTAATAAACTGTCACAGCAGACAAAGAACTCGATCGATCGCGAACCGTTCACGTTCGCGGCGCACGAGTTCGATTGTTGTTTTGGCCGGTCCGGGGGACGGGGCAAATTAGAATGTGCCGGTGGACGTGTTCCGGGTGCCGTCCGGCCGCCGGTTTGACGGGTGACCCACATTCTGGCAAGAGCCGGGAGACCCGGTCCCAAGAACCTAATGATAAGCTGTCGAAGTCCGGGTCGGACCGCCGAAATGCCACGCAACCGGTCAAACGCTCCACCGCGCGCGTGGTGCTCTTTTGCTCCGATGGCCACGCGAAGACCAAGAACACGATTACAGTGATCTCGACTGCCACCGCCCAATACACCCAATGGGACCCCCAACAAAATGTTGTGACGTTGTTTGGAGTGGCACCATCGGCCGGCGGGTAAACAAAAGTGGCGGGCATTGTTTCGCCCGTGTCGGGGGTGGACGGGGGGCTAGTGCCTGTAATCATTGTGGAACCGAACCACACGCACCGCCCCCACAGCGCGCTGGCTAATATTTCATTATCGTCCGGAATTTCATTATTATCGAAGGCGGAAGCCTTCGTGTGTTGGTCCGTGCGACAGATTGCGCGGCCTCTCTGATAGCGGGAACCGGGTGTGACAGGAAACAGGGACCCAGCCCCCCGAGAGGAGGTGGGCATCATTTTTCAAATCATACCCTTTCCGAAGGTAGGGTGCCGCCCAGGAGGGCTTGGCACGGCCAAAGGTTAGACTCCGCCGAGACACCACGAACTTTTCCAGCTCGTTCGGGCTGGACACGAGGGTGCGAGGCGCGATGATGATTGAGCACCAGCACCCGGGGGGGACGCGGTCCAAGTGCCCAAAAAAGGGAACGCAAGGGTCTCCCGAAAAAAGGCTGACCGTGCTGCGGCTTTATTCGCGCCCCCGGGTGCGCCAGAGGTCGTTAAGTTGAAACGAGTTGTGAGGTGGACTCCGGCACCGGGGTCTGGGTTCCGCATTCAAATTGCCTCCTGCGTTGGCCCATTGTAACCAGTTTTGGCGTTGGCGTCCGAGGCCTGGCCTGGGGTATGGCCAGGCTGTTCAGTAAGTTCAGTAAGTCCATGCATGACATTATTTAGGTCTGGAAACAGATGGAAGTCTTCAGTTAAAATATTGCTTACGTTGCCCAAAGAGATGCCTAGAGCTTCTACTAAATCTCTTTAAGTCTTACGTTTCCCTTGAAAAATCTCTTCCAGTTTCCCAATACAATATCCTGTATTTTTCTGTTGTTGCTGTTTTTGGACGTCCTTTACGTGGATCGTCTTCAAGGCTTGTACGACCACGTCTAGCTTCAGCAACCCATCTTTCTGCCGTACTAATTGAAGGTGAAGAGTCCTTACATACTTCCAACATTCGTTCATAAATTACCTTTGCTGTGGCTTTTAAACAAAGAACGAATTGAAAGAGTGCAATCAAATTTCACATGCGTTCATGTGAAGAGTGTACCAACATAGCAAAGTAAATCAGGCTCGCAGCAGTGCGAAACTTATTGATCAACCCAGTATAAGGCGACGCACGATAACGCGCGCTCGAGTGAAGACCCACTCCGGGACTGACACTCCGGTTTGGGGCGAGTCCGAGTTCGCGGACTGCGAGTAACTCGCCCGCGTAGTCCCATACTTTGACGCGGCCCCCGGTGGCCTAGACCCAGACCTCCAGTTCCAGCGCTGGAGTTGGTTGGTGTTGCTGCTGGTGGTGGTGGTGGTGATGTGCGGCACCAACCCAACTGCTGGTGGGGTGCGCTTCTGCCACGGGGCCGCGCGAACGCCAAATGGAAAGAGAAATGAAGGAAAGAAGAAATTTAGGTTATGGCACACTTTTTCCCTTCGGCTCGCTTGCCAAGCTCGGGGTCGGTTTGTGGTCGGAGCCGGAGCCATAAGCGGCTTTGGTACGGTGCCGTGGTTCCACTCCACGGTGCGCGGTAAACTGGTAGGACCGGTACGCAGGGGAACTGGGGAGAGACCCCGATGGGGAAGAAAGAGCTAGCCGATGACACATAGAGCGAGCGAGTGAGAAAGAACCAACGATTGGACCACAGCCAAGTCCAAGTCCAAGGCGAAGTCCAAGATCTTGACGGTCTTGCTGGGGAGGGGTCTTGGAAGGGGCACGACTACGCCGACTCCACGAGGCCCGGGGTTTTGGGGGCAGCACCATCGCCACCAACACCAGCTTCAGTGCATCTCACCGTGGCACCGGTGGCCAGTTTTCGGGTAGTTTCGGGCTTGTCGGGATTTTATTGTGAGCTCTGTGTGTGTCGACCGGGTCCTCCGGTGTTCTTTTAGTGTTCCGCTTTCCGGGACCGCGCTCCGCTTGGGACCCACACACAGACAAACGGCGCGGTGCGGTTTCGGAGGACCCCATCACACATCTCTTCACGAGCCCGCGGCAAGTCTCCCACGTTTTCGCCGTCGTCGGCGGGGATGCTGCGAGTGCCGCGGCGATCGGTCGTAGATTCCGAGTCCGAGATTACGGACCCTACGGACGGGTACCCCGGTTCGGATGTTTCCCTTTCTTCGGTTTGTTACTTCATGTTACTATCATTATTTTTTATGTGCTGCGACTGGTGGGCGATGGACGGCTCGGCTCGGTACGGTCTCGGCCTAGACCAACGCTCGGATACAACAAGGCCGGGAGCACGTTTTGGGCTGCACTGGTTTTTGGGGGCCCCTCAACTCGCCGGGGCCTCTTTTATTGTTCCATCGTTCGTTCCCTCTCCCGAGACCCGCGTAGCGATCGTTTTGGAGTGCCCCTATCTTGTAGCCCGAGTGGCCCACGGTCTAGACTCGCTCGGTTGCCCCAAAGCCGGAGTTCCCAGGTTGTTGTGGCCCTGTGTGCTGTGTGTGTAGTGCGTAAATTAATTTTTTGAATAGCAATTAAAATTGATTAAAGTGGACTCCTGAGCGCTCGTTTAGAGGGTGTTTAATGGGGCTTGTGGTGCGCTCGTTTGGCTGCATGCTGTACCACAGAAAAAGGGAACTTGCCCTGCGCAGTGACGCTAGTTGCCGACGAGTGCACCATTTCCTCGTCAGAGTCGGTCGGTCTCGGGTCTTACACGCTTTTCCCGACAAATTGGCACCATTAGGAGCCGCGGACTCTCGTTGAGGTTAGGAAGGCCTTAATCTCGGCTGATGATGGGTGTCGCAGGTGTCTGGCCGAGGCCTTCGGAAAACTAAGAGTGACTCAGTATGTCGGCAACGCGGTACTCCAATCGACATGTGGGCCCAGAGGAAAGATATATAAATTCTTGGACACCTTGGCTCGAGCGACCCTTGGTTCACGGGCCTTCGGCATTCGGAACCAATAAAATCGGGCCGAGAATCGCGCAGGTGTGAAAAGGCATGAGCCTATGCGATGCATTCGTCCCTAGACGCCGAACGAGACCTAAACGCCGACGATGGAAATCAGATAGTAATTTCCCTCCAAATAGATGCCTCTATTGATGGCAGAGCTGTCTTCTGTTGCGTGGCGCACATCACATTCCCAAGGTTGCTGGGAGCAGGGAGATGCAGGTTGATCGCAGGGTCGTAGTAAGGTGCCTGGCTCCGTAACGCCAGCTCGCGGCATTACGGTACTGCCTTTGGTTGCTTTGCATATTCCGAAACGGGGAAGCTCTCTGCCCGTGCCGGCCGGAGTTCCCATCGCTCCCAAGGGGAGGCTGTGACACTATGAGGCTGGGAACATAGTGTGCTTACATGCATTAATCTAGCGAACCGTTCCCGTCCCGCGATCCCGCGGTACGTGGCACTGCGCGTTTTATGGAATAAGCTTAGCGGCGCAATCAACGCGGTTGATTGGGAATTTGAGCCCTGATTGTACTCGCCCAGCTCAGCTGACCGCTCGCTACGGGGAGATGACGTGCTAAGCGAGCGTACAATAACCGGCCCGAGAGCTCCTTCCTATAGCATATGTTATAGGAGCTTATTTTTACAAATTTCTTATAAATCAATGTCGATTCGCGTGCGGATCACTGACGACAAAGCAGACCACAATCGGGGTACTACTTTCGATCTAATGACCCTCCGCGATAGGCTCTACATACTGAGCTACGCTCCGAGAAATGATAGCAATCGGTCGGTCGGGGAGTGGAGTTCCGCGCGATCGGCGCCGCAATCTGACGAGGAGGCAACAATTAAACATACTCAACCCCAACCTGAAGCGGGGCCACCGACCACGGATCGCAAATAGCACACAGCATAACCGCGCATTAACCCGACCCGGTGCATCGGGGCCAATGGTGGTGCCAAATGGGGTTCCGGCGGCAGTGGAACAACGTGGCCATTCCGTAAATTGGCCTTTTTCTTCAACATCGTTTAAAATGGCTGCTTATTGCGGAGTTGCCTGTAATTGTCTGTAGTTTGGTGGTCGTGCGCCAGAAGAATGGAGTCAGGAATTTGAAATTCAACACAATTAGCGTCCTATTGCCCCAATCCTTTCCCGATGTCAACTATCGTCCCATATAGTACCAAACAGTTGGGCCAGTTGACCCGTTAACGATGAAGGAAAGGCATAAACACATATCAACATTTTATCACCGTTTGGTCAGTCGGCCAACGGAGCCTCGTGTGGCCACCTATCCCGATGCCATCATTTGCCGGGGTCGATCGTGAAAATGGCTTCCCTGCAAGCGGTGCAAAGTAAAAAGTCTGTCACCTTCTGTCGCAGCGCGTGGTGACTAATAGCGCGCGATCCTCGCGCGCTCAGGTGGCCACTTGCCGTTCAGCGGGGGCCATCCGCGCGAGTCCACCGCACGACTCGGACGGGCATGACCCGCATGACACGGCGCACGTCCCGGCACGATCCGTCGTCGGGTCGACTGGTCAACAAACTTATCTTTACGAGCCATTTGCAACTACGCGGCCCCGCCGGGACCGGGCGGGGGGCCATCGTCGGTCGGTTTGTCACAACGAACGGGCTTTTAAAATTCCTCAACATTCGGGCGTCTTGTGTGTCTTTCTATTTCTGGTGCCGTTGTTGTTGTCGTTGTCTTTTCGGTTCCGTTCCCGGAATTCTCCCGGAGCGTCTTTCGGTGCGCGCCTGAAGATGCATCCCGGAGAGGATGGGCGGAGGATGGCGTTTGACCCGTCACTTGTAGGCCCGTCCCTAGGGACCTGTCTCCCACCCCGGGGGGGCTTGGCCGTGTGATGTTTCGCCAGTACGCCACGTGCTGTGACCCCAATTCCGGCCCCGAAAAGCTCTCCACAACTGGGAACGCGGGAAGTGATCTGCAAATAATCCGTCTCCTGGCAGGTCCCAGGGTTAGTTGGCTTGGCTAAGACTAGGGGACTAGGGGCGAAGAGTGGCCGGCTACGTGTGCCATCGAGCAGGAACAATGTTGCTTACGACGTTACGACGTGCCGAAGTGCTTAGGTGAGACTGCAACAAACATTACGATTCTTCATCTAATGATGATGCGATGATCCGATGACTGGTTTTATTGAATCTCTTTGATAATTTATTTTTATGTTTACTAATTCTTTCATTGATCTTTCAATTATTTGTTTGAAGTTATTGACATTTTTTTGTTACCTCTTGATGCGTATATTTACTTAACACTACTAAACACTACTTACTAACACTTACTTACTACTTACACTACTTACTAAACACTTAAGGCTATAAAAACACGGCGCAGCCTGTTTCTCTAAGATTAACAAAACAAGTTCATTGACCGGTCTAGTACAAACACGAATTACTGAAATAAATCCTAATGGCCATTTAAAAATAAGTTTAGACAATGTGTAACGGAAGGAATTATTTTCCATAACTAAGTTAATATTTGCTGTAGAGAAAATCTGAAGCTATCTAACATATTCGTACTTTATTCTCTACGTGATCAAAACATAATGTCTTTTTCTGATGCACAGTCAAAATGCTTAAAATATCAAGGGTACGGTATGTAGCTTAATATCGGAGATGGGACAGACAGATCATTATAGAACCGAATGTTATTATCATCACTAAAGAGATAATTTTAGCATAAAGCGTTTTTCGCCTTTACGAAGCCAATGCATCATAATGTATTATAAAAAGTATAATAACTTTGATAGCAATAGAAATATTTTATTAGTGATACTTATATTTAGCCATATCAAGTTGAAGAAATTGGACTTTATTCCTTTAGAACCGCACAAAACAATGCGCTTGCGTTGCTCCCACAAATCGCAGGCGCAACAACAAATCGAGGATCCACTTATCGCTTCATCCTAGTGTCCTAGTGAGGCGGTACACTTCAAAGTGCGGCTGGCAAAAGGAATGTGCCCTGCGGCCACTCTCTGCAGCCAGCGCGGAGAGATGTTTGACTAAATTTGCCCACATACCACTTGGTACTGCCTGCCTGCCCCTCAGGCTGTCGGGCTCGGCCTCTCTAATGCGCCCCAATAAAACTACTCAAAGTGCCTCTCCGCAAACCCCACTGGGGCCGGTCAATCGCCGCTAAATGTGCGAAAAAGTACGTCAAATGCGAAATAAATAAAATCAATGCACAATCACGCATCGCAACGCGCACTCGGGAAGGTGAGCATCTCTCGCCGCAGCACGGGTCGCTGCCTGTCCGTCTGGTCTGGCCATTTGCCATCCACTAGCTCGGCTTGGCTCGGCTCGTCACTCACGTTGCCCCAGAGTGACACTGACCGTGACACACCGCCAAGAGCGTACTCTCCGGTCGAGCCGCGAGTTGAACGCGAATTTTTCATTATCACGGCCATTTTCCCATTGTGGTCAGCCGGCTCGGGGTGGGTTTTGAACTCGGTGATCGCATCGGTGGCGCATGTGAGAGCGAGAGGTTGATATTTACTAGCCATATACTTTTATTGAATGTATCTTACGTCGTGGCCCCCAGTCAGTCGGTTGTTGCCCGCGGGTTGGCTCGTGCGACACGATGCGTCGCTTTGAATACCAATCCCGCCGGTAACCCTTCGGTGGGCAACTGTGGGGCTTGCTTTTAGTTTTTAGTTGCTTATGCTGGATTTACTATTTTACATTTTATAATCACATTTTGTTGAGCATGGTCTTTATTTGAGCTGCAACCTAGTTGAAATTAGCTGCCAGATGGTGGAATTTGGTTGTCGTAAGGAGAAGGTTAGTGTCGCTCGAACGTATAGATGAAGTCTAATTCTGTCATTCGGTTGGGAAAACGGATTAAAGTCTTCTAATAGCTGTTGACCCAATCCATTGGGTATTTCTAGTACATTTCCGTATTCATAAAATGATCTCCCCAAAGATTTAGGGGACCGTGTTGAGAATCTCCTTAGTATTTAGGAATCATTAAGAAATAAACATTTTAACTTCTTATGTTGATCGCAATCGGCGCATGGTCCGTTTCTTGAACACCGAGTGGTTAACGCGTGGCATGAAAGGAACGTGGTACCGAAGTGGTATCCGTCGGTCCGGCGAAATGGCCGGGTAACGGCACCCATCCCCCACGCCCGCCGTCCCCAGCTTCCTCCTGGGAACCGTGGACCACCGGCTCGACCCTGGCGACCCCGGCGAGAGGCCCGGCCTGGCCCGCAACATGGGCCGCGAAACATGTGGCGCGAGCAAACAAATTGGATAATGGAGACGTGAGAGGCGTGATCGGTTCCGGGCGACATGGCCCGGAGTAGTGTAGTGACTGCACACAACCGCGGCCGGCTGGCCAGCCGTGGCGATGGCGACGCATTAGCAATTAAATCGAGTGACACAATTTATGCAACTCGATTGCGGGCGAGCCCTTTTGAGCCGTCTTCGCCGAGTGCAGATCGCAGATTGCATGATGCACGGAACGAACGCGAGGCCACCCGCGGATCGCTGGCCTGGTAAGGCTCTGCGCCTTTCCCGCGAGCGGTTGCGTGTCTGGAATGGGCTGGGAATCCCGGCGGTGCACGTGGAGTATTGTTTCAACAATCTGCCCCGAAAATAAAGGAAGGCGTCCCACAGGAACTGGGTGATGACCGGGGAGCAACGGAGCCACCCGCGGTCTATTAGCCGGCGAAGCTGATTGAAGCCGAGCCCCGGCGTTAATGGAGAAATTATTAGTTCTAATTGTGCGAACCACCGATTCCGATGGTGCGTTAAAAGATATGTTTTGTTGGCATAAATTGAGCTGCGCGGCTTATCGGACGGGGCATCCCTTGTCATTTCGGTTCCGGGCGCTTCGCGTGATTATCCTCTACTTATCCAAACAAAAAAGGGGATCGTTTCGTGTTTGTGTGTGTGTGTGTGTGTGTGTGTGTGTGTGTGTGTGTGTTTGCGCTACCATCCGTTATTATTTTCTTTCGCCAGAGCAGCGAACGTCACCGCCGGAAAGGCTTGGGCTGGAAGGGAGGATCACATTTCTGCTGTCGTTGTCGGTTGCGGGTCGCGGTGTTTCGCGTGGGGGCCCGAATGCGTGTAGAATTGTGATAAATTTGTTTCCGTCAAGTTGCCGAGCGTCGCGGAACCGTCGCCGGGGTCTTTGCCTTTGTTGCCCGGCAAGGGTCCTCTGTTTTTCTAAGCCCCGTCGCTGTTGTGGGCATAACAACGTCTCGGCGGTCGTGCCAGATCACCGCCAGGCCGGGGCCGGGGCAACGACAATATATGTGTGTGTTTCTGGTGTGTTGCACTATCAAACATGCCGGTTGATGCTGGCCGGGTGGGCACCGTAGGTGGGAGTCCGGTCTTTGCACAATTGACGGTGCAAGAGACGGGAACATTTACATAATAAAAATCGATTCCATCGGCGAGTCTAGACAGTGGATGCGAGGTTCGACAGGCGACAGTGTGGGAATGCAATTTGCCCCAGGAGGTTGCTAAACAATCGAGACACACACACACACGGAGACACCAACGCGTGATTTGTAGGACACTATGTTATGATCATCTAAAGGATAGCAAGCATTCCGTGGGACAGTCAATAGGGAGGCGAGCTTCTATTGCTGTTTTCCCGTCCGTTTTCCAACTTTCGAGCACTCGAGCACTCGAGCACTTTGCATCAACGTTCTATGTTGAAATGGACTACAGGTTTTATCGGATATTAGGGAAGACTTTCCGCTTTATTTTCAAAGTTTTTATTTTGGACACACATTTGGAGAACGATTTCTTATCTACTGTGAAGTTGGTGAAGGAAGGCGGAGGTGAAATTTTCAATTTTTCGACAACTTCCGACAAGGCTTCTATAGATCTCCACCCATTGTCAGAGTAACGTTTACGGATTAAAAAGGTTCAAATATTATGACAAAAATCTAGTTTGTAGCTTGAAAAGAAAAGCTTCTTGGATTCATACTCAGGAATCGTTGTCTCAAGAACTCGTGAACGATGTAGACTTTGAAGGCTGAACTCTGTGGACTTATATTAGTCCTATATTAGGCTAAAAAATCCATATATATCTCTCCTCCTATAATCCAAAAAACAATCCTTCCTGTGTTTTTTCGTACCCCAAACTATCGACTTTTGGGTCTGAATGTGGCCCCTTTTAGGCTCTTTAAATAACCTTTTTAACCGTACGTTTCGGAGTGGCTAAAAGTCAGTCACTTTGAACATAAATTGGCGTTAGTTTGTGCATTGTTGGTTCATGCCAAAAAGGTTTTCCGCTCGGCCCCGAGTCGATCCGAGCGGAGCGCAGTTGTTGCTCCGAAATGGTGGCACTTTTCTCCACGTAAACAATGCCGAGCTTCCGGTTTCCAGTTCCGGCACGGTCGTCGCCGTGCCGATCGAGCGTCTAATTCGGTAAGACACCATTTTTCCAGCCCGCGTTATTTTCCAGCTACTTACCCGATTACGAGTAAGGTTTGCGCCAGGCCGCGGCCGTGCACCGGCCGTAAATGAATTACTGAATCGGATGAAATAGCCGAATTTGGGTCAATTTGCTAGTGCCGGGATGGGGGTGGGGGGGAAACCAGCAAAAAGAAAAACGCTTAGACCCTCCGTACTGCAGGGCTCCGTACTGGTTGCGGTGGGCCCGAGACGAAGAGACGTTGAAGAGTGAAGAAAATCGGGGTTAAGATTATTTAGGAAACCTGAGCGCGCTGGGCACGGCATGGTCAGTGATTCGAATCGGTTTCGACTCATTAGAGTGCCGGGCAGGAAGGAAAAAGAGCAGCGCGAGAGAGGGAGAGAGCGGGAGAGCGAGAGATATTTATTTCACATTCGCTGCCGCGCTGTGGTCGAAGTTTTTCTTCGTACCTCTGGAAATTGCTCCACTTCCTCAACGGGGCGCGATGCGGTCAATCGAGGCGCGCGGTGTGCAGCCGAGGCCGAGGCCGATGTAATGATTGAGATTGGATCGGCCGGCGACGCCGTAAAAAAGCTGCTGGCCCCTGGCCACGGGCTGCTACACGTTTATGATCGTGTGTAACATAAAGCACTGTAGCCAGCCAGCGAGCTAGCGAACAATTTCTAATGCGATCACGGCGCCGGTGAGCGCCACGACGGGGAAGGGAAGGAGGCACCGAAAAGGGCCCATGCTGCGGGAGTCGCTAATTTGTCAATCACTTCCCTAACGCCCTCGATAATGACTGGTCATTATTGACCGGTCGTGAGTGACGGATTTGTCACCGACGTCGTTGTTGGGATCAAAAACTCGAACGGATCGGTACGGAAGCGCCGCCCGCGGAAGGTGACTGACACCGAGTCGGCCGGGTATCAGGGCCGTCCTATCGCTCGATCGGCAAAAGTGAAACTTTTCGTCGTCGTCGTCGATCGCGATCGAAATCGGAGAAAATTAGCGCCGAAACGAGAGTCAGATTTCCAACCACGAAGAGCGGAAGAGTTGGGCGGAACTCGGGAAGTCGGGATGGTGGGTCCTAATACCAGTCATTCTTGAGTGTTTGGCCAATCGACGGGATCGATCGCTGCAGTTTGGGAAACCGGCAACCGCGAGGCAGCCTTTCGTCGCTTACCCGTGCATTGAAGTCTTTCGTAGCGCAGCGTAATTGGCCAAACATTGGCGTGGTCTTCTAATGATGTCCGCGCAATGGCCGGGCGCCCTATCGTTAGCTACGGAACGACCACCCTCTGTCGTGGTCGCGGTCGCAGGTGATAATCATTGGGCGATCTAGGTGGCTCTGCACCGAGGACATTGATCGGCACAGCGGGTTTATTACGATTGATTTGGGGACGGTGATTTCGGTGATACACGGCGGCAAGTGTGTGGTACTGTCGCAAGTATCCACGTCCAGCGTAACGACGACGACGGCGCCGTTGCCGCGGGTGCAATCACAATGATCAACGACAGCGGTGGATAGCAATAATTTGCGGCCAACGTTTTCCTTTTTCTTTCGCTCCGTCTATCTCTTCGTGGGCCAATCAGATCGCGCAAGGTGCGCGCTGCGGTTGCCTCAATCTCGCTTGCGTTTGCGCGTTTCCAATTAAACCAATTCCGGTAAGCCTGGCCCCGGTTGGTTACGGGGTTTTCTTTCGTTCGATTCGATTTTCCACCGCCTGGCCCCCCATAAGCCACTAATTTTTAATCTCTTTTATAGCGACACACGATGGCCATGGTGGCTAATTGCAAGGAGGCACCACTCTCGGCATCGGGCGGACGCGGAAAAACAGATCGCACCAATAAACGCGATTGCTCCAATTTTCCGAATTTTCGGCCTTTCGACGACGAAATTGGGCGCCCATAAAGTGGTCGGGCCTCCTGGGCGAACTGCATAATTCGATTTGGTGCAACCGTTTTGTTTTCGGGGTCGGACCGCTTGGTTTGGTGCACGTGTGTCGCCGTTTTCTTTCCTTTCTGTTCGGTAACGTGACTAAACGAAGCGTCGAAGCTTTTAGCATAATACAACGGCCATCTAGTGCCCTGTTGCTGATTTTATTGAGTAAACGAACACTAAAACAGCTAAGCAAAGGTCTGTTGTCTGTCAAAACCCCATTGCTGTCGGTTCGCAGCACGGCTGTCACCATGCCAACGGCCAAGGTGCGTATATGATAGGCCACAGTAGAATGAAGTAATGTAGAACAATAGAAATAAAAGCATACACGCGGGCACACACACCGATTTTGTTTTTAATCAAACACGATCAACAACATGATCCACATGAGTTTATTCAATCAATACCGCCCGAACTGACAGCTCTCTCGGCCAATGGTTAAACCTAGCGCGCCAGTCGTCAATCTTCGCATCAATTAATCTCCAAGACTTGTCGAGTCGAGTTCGCTGGCCAACCCAACAGTAACAGGTGAACCTAAGAGTATTGAACCATCGCTCGATGCGCTCCCGGCTGGCTCTTTCCGAAACAGAACGATTTGTATTAGTTTAGTTATATTATATTATGTATATATATTCGTACATGGGCCGTCCGTCAGCACTGGCTGAACGAGTCCCTAGCAACTCTCTCTCTCTCCCTCTTTCTCTCTCTTTCTCTCTTTCTCTCGCTGTCGGCATACACGCTACGCTGTACACTTTACGCTACACACGCGTAGAGAGGTTTTTTTTTACAAACGAACCAATCTATGTATCTAAAAATACATTAACATATTACACAATAATGAAGAAGGGCGTAGAAGGGCTGCTGTGCCGTAAAGGGAAGGACTCCGACTCCGATTTGGGGTCGGAGTCGCCCGCCCGGGAGGGAAGCTTGGGAACCTTGGGGGCCTAGGATGGGGATGCTGCGCTGCTGGCAAGGGTGCCGAGAAAAGGTGAAAATATAGTTACATCAGAGAGTGTGTTACTCATCAGCAAACAAACGTTACGCTACGATAGTGTTGACCACGCACCACGCTAAAGGATCCGATATGATTAAAGTTAAAAATTGCACATATTTTGTTCTTCGCCCGCTTCTTCTTCTTCTTCTTCGCTCTCTTCGGCGGCGGTGGCCTAAGCTTTCTCTCTCTCTGTCTGTCTCTGTCGGGGTCGCTCATTCAAGCATGCTCTAAGCTTCACTGTTAATTACACTTGTTACAGCCCCACATCTCGGGTACTTACACGTCCTGGCAGGGGGGCCGACGGCGTCGCCAGGACCTGGGCCACCCGCGCCGGGCCGCGCTTCCTCACCTTATGGCCAATCCCAATAATAAGAGTGTTTTTCTGCCGGTTCCGCTAGGGCCGCAGTGGTTTGGAGGACGATTGTCTGCACTTTGTCGCCCCTAAACCTCCCCTGTCTGCCCTGACTCTTGTTTGTCCTGGAGCCTAGCTTTGCCTACCCTAGAACCCTGCCCCTCTGTCTTGCCCAGGAGAGTCTTCCGCAGTTTCTGCGGTAGCTGGCGTCGTAGCAATGGCGTCATCGGGGAGGGATCAGACCCAGTGCAGTGTGGAGCGCGGGGGGAAATAATCTACACAAGGGGGCTGCCGACGCGAATAAATAGACGATCGCCCAACGGAACGGAACGGAACGGACTCGGAGCCCGACTCGGCACGGGGGACACAATAATACACAAGGACCCCCCGTGGGACCTCCAGGAGTGGTGGGGGACGAAGGGGAATAATAAATAGGACGCGATGGATGTCGCGGCGGCGGGCCACTCCACGCGGCGGCCTCTGAGGTACGAGTGTCACTAAATACGCTACGACGGCGACGACGGTGGCGACGGCGACGGCGGTGGTCAGTCCCGGCCGATCCGCTTGTGGATCTGCTGGTGCTTGATGAGGTGCGCTTTCTGGCGGAACGCCTTGGCGCACACCTCGCACCGGAACGGCTTCTCGCCCGTGTGCGTCCGCAGGTGCACCTTGATGTTGCTCTTGTTGAGGAAGCCCCGGTTGCAGATGTTGCACCGGTGCACCGGCTTCTCCTTGCCGAGGAGCCCGCTGAGATCGTTGGCCGCCTGGAAGCTGAGGGCCGCCGCCTGCTGCGACTGGGCGCTCAGTTGCTGCTGATGGTGTTGTTGCTGTTGCTGCTGGTGCTGGGCGTGTAACGTGGGACCGGCCTGCTGACCGACTAACCCGTGCTGGAGCTTCTGCTGCTGTTGCTGCTGCTGCTGCTGCTGTTTGGTGCCGTGGCCGCGCCGCTTACTTTTTGGTGTCGTCGGCGAGTTGCTCGCGCTCGACGAGCTGGACGATGTCGACGAGGACGAGGAGGTGGATGAGGACGACGAGTTGGAGGCCGAGGACGACGCGTGGCCGTTGGCGTTGGAGGTACTGCTACTGTTGTTGTTGTTGTTGTTGCTATTGCTGTTGCTGTTGTTGGTGGTGGTGTGCGGGAAATTGCCCAAAGGACCGCCCGGGAGCTCCGGACTGCAGAGACCGTCCGGTTTCTGCCCGATCGCCGTCCCTAGGCCCCCAAATCCACCGGCGTGTTGATGATGGTTGTTGTGGTGGTTATGGTGGTGGTGGTTGTGGTGATTGTGCGGGTTTTGGTGGTGGTGCCCGTGGTGGAGCCCTCCGCCACCGTGGTGCTGCTGGTGCTGTTGGTGGTGCTGGTGGTGGTGGTGTTGGTGGGGCGGCGGTGGCTGGTGGGTGGTTTGCTGCAGGTACCGTCCGTTAAGGATGAGGCTGTGGTCGGTCGAGGTCGAGACGACCGACCCGGGGGGACTAGTGGAGGTCGAGATGAGGTCGCCGCAGTACGCGGAGGTCGAGCTGGGCGCCTCCAGCTTCACCGGCGGCCCGTTCTGGAGGCGATTCTGGAGCAGCGGCATATAGCCGTGCGTCAGCAGGCTCTGCAGCGTGGAGGTGGTAGTGGTAGTTGTGGTGGACGAGGTACCATTCGGAGCGGTGCCGTGCGAGCAGACCGGCGAGTGTGGCAGGATGAGCTCGCTGAGCGAGTCCTGCTGCGACACGATCAGCTTCGCGTCCGGCACCCCGGTACAGGTGCCCTCGATCCACGCGTCCAAGTCCATCCAGGAGTCGCGCGTATCGTTACCATCCTCCTTTTCCACCTTCGAGCTCGGCACGGTCGTGTCCGCGATCGCCGATCCGATGATGGCCGCGATGTCCTCGATCGAGCTCATGTCGTACTCCGAAAGCTCTTTCGTGTCGACGAATATCCGCGCCCCCGAAACCGAGTCCGGCCCGGTCATCGCACAGCTGTCGGCGGGCGCACTAAAGATTTTACCACCGCCCCCTCCGCCACCCCCGCCGCCTCCACCCCCGTCATCGATGGAACCGTCGGCGAACAGCTTCACGTTCTGCAGGCTGTGACAGTGGCTGACGCTCGCTCCCCCGTCGACCTCGGCCGGGTTAAGGACCGAGTCCGGCAGACAGGTGGAGGTCGAGGACACGATGTTGTTGTCGCTGCCGGCGGACGTCGCCGAACCGGCGGTGCCGGTGCCGGTGGAGCCGCCAGAGGCGGCGCCAGCATTGGCGTTTCCTTGCGAGTACGAATTCTGCGCGTAGTTGTTGTTCTCCTCCGGCAACCGCTGCGCGATCGCCGTGTAATGGTAGCCGGAGATCCCATTGATCGACAGGTGGCCAGTGTTGAACGAGGTGAACGAGGGCAGCGGCTTCAGGTCTCCGCCGAGTCCTCCACCGCCGGCGCCACCGCCACCGCCATTGCCACCGTTTCCGTGGCCGTTCGAGTTGCTGGTGATGGTTGGGCCACCGGGGCCGCCGGTCGAGTTGAGCAGCAGGTTCTCCAGCACGTCCATCGAGCTCTTCTGCGTCTCGCCATCGCTCGGCAGCGAGTCCAGGTCGGCCTCGAGCAGCAGCTTGTGGCCGTCGAGCAGGTACTGATCGGTGACGCTCGTCGACTGGTTCCAGCACGGGCCCATCAGCAGACTTTCCACCTCGACCGAATCGTTGTGCTGGCCGCTCATCTTGCAGTTGACCATACTCTCGACGTGCATCGGGGCGACTCGGCGCTGCACTGTGTGCCCCGGTGCGTGTGTGCGCGTGCGCGCGCCTGATTCCTGATGGGTTGATCCTCACCGAACCGCCAGTCGAGGGACTGACTCCCAGCTAGGTAGGACCCTTTTTGGACAGTGCGCACTTTGTGTGGAAGAGTTCCGTAGACGAAGTACACCCGATCCGATGCTGTCCTCGCATAACCCTAGGCTGTTGGGATAGAATGGAGAATGGAAACAGAAGATGAGGTTAGCTCAGGAAAAGGCAATCAACTACGAGGCTACGAGATAAGTTCGCGGTCCGAGGTTAGCCCTAACAACGACACAGCGGAAAAGGAGGATTCTAGTGGACCGAACTTAGCGATTGACGATTTTACGGCCATGCCGGGCGTATGTGTCTCGCTAGGTTCCGGTGGGTAGGTCATGTCATGAGAGTAACCGGAAAAGTGTTTCTTGGGCTGTTCAGTGTACCAGGGCCAGGAACAGGCCACACAACCCCAAAGATCGGGTTTCCATCGGGTTCGACACGTTTTGAAGTCTCGTGGTTTGCCCCCGATTCGCTGGGATCGGCCTGGAGCCCGGACAGTTTGTCTGTTTGTCAAATGTTTATCCCCCCGTTTTTTTTTCGTTTGTCTTTTCCATGTTTTGTGCTGTGTTGTGGGGTTTCGAGTGGACAAAGGCGAGTTGTTTGGCGAGTGCATTAGAATGTTTAAAACAATCAACATAAACCACCCGGTGGACGGTGGATTTGCTGACGATTTGCTGGCCGCGGCTGGCTGGGTTAATCGATAGCCAAACAGACGCAGGTAGGCAAGAGTGGGTCACGTACCTTTCGGGTGGGACCGAATTAACAAATGGCGCAAACAAAGCGACCCCCTACGCGGGATGAGGGTTAACAGTGAGTAAACAGTGTGCCTTCGACACGCCAAGGGGCGACACGTGGTCGCGGTGAGTTGAGTTCCCCAGCCTTTTGTCAGCCGAGATGCGAGATGACAGTTCACGCGGCAGTTGTTGAGGGACCCCGCCGAAAACCCGCGCCGGGCCGGGTTCCGCTTCCGCATCTAATTGGAGCGCTCGCACGGTGCACTAGATGTTTACCTATGCCTGATGGGTCTGACCTGATTCCTGTCGCCTTCCCTTCGGCACAGCGGGCACTAACTGCGCGCTGCGTGTGAAGAATTTCACCCCACGGATCACCCGGGCCATCGATCACGTGTCACGGGGGTCGAGCCGGCGGCGAGGTGACGATCGCTCACTCGCTCATTTGCATTAGACTTCGCCCGGATAGGCGGAAGGGGGAAGGGGGGGTTCAGCACACGTATGCACAGTGCGGTGGAAGCTTAAGCTTCCACCTGGCCCACTAATGCCGGAACGCGGAAAGCAAGCGGCAAACAAACTCGGCGCGTCCCGGCCGCAGAGCCACGGAGCTACAAACAAACCATGCAAATATGCTCGCTGCGGGTTGTGTGCCGAGGGCCCGAGCCGGCAGTGACGGAGTGTCGTTTGTCACCTCCTCGAAGCGGGGTGATTTGTCTTCATCGACTGCCTTTTTTTTGGCGATGATGGATGACGCTGAACTGACGCGCGTGGATTTATTTGCAGTTGGGTTGTGCCATTTTTTACATTTTTTTCTCTTCATTCTTTTTGGTTTTTTGATTTTCTCTTTCGGAGTTTGGAGGTAGTGGAGGCCAACGCACGCTAAAGTGGAGGAGATTGGGTTTCAAAAGCCATAATGCTATTTGGTGACCAGCCGATCAAACCTCCATCATCACTAAGGGATTGCTCCAAGTCGAAATCATTTCGAGCTTCATCCATCTAGGGTCAAAGGTTAGCATAAGTAAAGCATTCGCTATAAGTAAGTAGCATTCGCTATTCGATGATGGTTGAATCATTGACCGAACCGAAGTAACGATTTTCATGCATTTATCTTCGAAGTTCGAAGCATTATACGCCAAACCATTTCATTCCATTTTGTGCGATATTCGAGGGAAATACTATATTTGCAGATGACTATCCACTAAAAACCACCATTCTTATGATTGTTATCAGAGCCGGTGTCAAGCAGAATGCATAACTTCGGGCACAAAAATAACTTAAAAATATCGAAAAGCGTTGGTAAAATGTTGAATTTTGTTAAACCACAAGCAAAGCATGTAAAAAAGTTAAAACAAAATCCTCAGAGTGTTCCTAAAACTAAAACTCGAGCCCCGTTGGATGATGAATGCCGAAGAGACTTCGATCGAAGTGAAAGCGTGAAACCCACCGAATGTGCGCGGAGAATGTAAAGAATGGAATTAAAGCTCCTTACGGCCAAAATCTTTTCATCCCCCCCCCCCCGCCCCTCCCCCCCACTCCCCACGGAACCACCGGGGCCGAGGAGAGCGAAAGTATTCCCGGAGCTGTGGCCAACAAATCGAAAAGCCGGTGGGTAAATAATTACGAAAATAATGCTTCTTCTTCTGCCCCACGTGAGGTTCTAATAAGCCGGACACTGGCGGCTGTCGGGACCATAAAACAAAAAAAGCATAAGCCCGACGCGTCGGCGAAAGAGCGGGAAGGAAGCAAAAACACTCGTCCTATCACTCTCGGTGGCATTGGCATCACTCCCTCGCTCGCTCCCGGGTTTGCCAATGTGCGGCGTTCCGGCATTCCGGTCGGCACTTACTGCTTACTTACCCCGGCGGCGGCAACAGCGTTCGTCCCCCACTCCCCTCCTGTACAGGCCCCGGACTCGACCCGGGCTAGATTGACCTATTTTCCACGTTCGGGGTTTTCCATTCATTCGCACGGCCGACGGCGCGGCGTCAGAATTGCCTGCGCTCGTGAAAGCGTACTAAAATGGCCGCCGGGAAATGGCGCGCTCGACGACGGCGAGTGGTGGCCGAAACCGTGAAAAGGGAACGGGAAAATTCGCTTTCAATGCGAATCGCTGGTTCCGTGCGGCGGCGCATGGGGATGTTTCGGGGGCACTCGCTTTTTTCCCAATTCCCTCGCTAACGATTAGTGCTGGGAATTGTGCGACATTTTGGGGGCCCCTTTCGAGGTCAGCCAGTTGGGTTTTGCTATCTGTTAGGCCGCGTTAGAGGGTTCCATGGAAACGTTCTTTAATAGTTTTACCAAAGTTCTATAAGTTTTTCATATAAACCCCATTAACTTGGCATATTAAGTGGTGTCGATAATCCACAATAAATGCTTCCCTCGAGAGGCCCACGCTAACACTGCCGAGGAGGATCCATTTCCCGTCGGACGTGTGGTGGGTTCGTCGCTTGCTCACCAACCGGCTCGCCAAGTCACTCGCGCCGCGCGTGTGTGTACCGTTTATTTTGCTTTGCCTCCTCGTGTTTAAATCTCGCTCCCCGGCCCGGGCCACAGCCTCCACGGCCAACGCACACCAACGGGCGGTGCCGCCGGGGACCGGGGACGAAAGTAAACAACACAGCACAACAACAACAACAGAACGGATCCCGTTATTCGCGAGACCTGCTAACACACTTCCAAGCCCCGAACACGGCACGATCGCACCGGACCCGAACGGTCGACGATCGGCCACGAGTGCCACCGAGAGAGAGGGAGAGCGCGCGCACGTAGCTTCGTCTCCGTCGGCCGAGCTTTTCCGAGTCTCCGAGCCCGCAGCTTTTTGAATGAACGCCAGTTTGTTTTGGTATAAAACCCTATTTTTTATACAAAATTTGACCATCAACAGAAGTTTGAATATTTGCAGTGGTCGAAGCGAAGTTTCAAAAGTATCCGCCGGATGCTGGGCCTCCCGGATTGGAAGGACGGATTCCATTCGAGGCCACCAATCAAAGACCTTACGCGCACCTGGTGAGCCACTTGAACCTGGGCCGCTCGGGTGATGATTGTCATTTGGGCCGGGGGCCGCGGCTTTCTTCAAACCGCGGCGTTCAGAAGAACCGCCGCTCGGGTGCGTGTGTGTGTGCGACCTTACGATTTCCTCCTTTTTCCTCCTTCATGGATCAAGGCTTCATGCTTTCTTCGCCCGAGGCATGCGCCTCCCGTGGGGCCCGCCCCGTGTATGATAATGATGCTAATGATATTGAGGCCTCATGATTGCCCGGCCCGGTCCGATGGCGATGATGAGGAAGTGGCGATGGCGATGTGGCCGCTGATGATGATGATGGTGCTCTCGTTTGCCCGTTTCCATATGCCGCGCCGCGCTGTTGCTATGCAGGTTTTTGGGTGGTGTGCTAATTGTTATGCTTATGGAATATGTTGCCCCTTTTGCTGCGTCTTGTTCGCGTGGCCACTACGGGCGTGTGTTGGTGCGCCGATGGTACACTTATGCTATCGGACACTGGCGATGGGTTAAGGCTCAGTGGCCTGCCTCTACTAATAATCTGCTAATGGGCTAATGGGCCAACATTAATGTTGCGCATTTGGAGAAAACAGTCTTTCGCTGCTTAGTCTCCTTAGTTGAATGTAATTTCGCGGGTAGATGGGTGTGTCCTCGGACAGGTTGTGTTTGGTGTTGCCTCCGGAAACATTCAATGCAACAGCAAATCAAAAACCATAAATGATTACGCCCCATTGGCCCGCTTTCGGGTCGTTGGCACGGGTTCGGCGTCCACCGATAAATTCGGGTTATGGCAGGCTCACCTTTTATCACGGTGGTCGATCGGTCGACCACAAGAGATTCATGACCTTTTCGGTCGCTTCAGCCATTAGCATTTAAATGGTTTGCTAATGTCATCTTCGATACGAAAGAAAGCGCAGCATAAGGATGCTCGAAAATGCGTCAAAGAAAGCGCCGGCCGTACGACATAATGTATTCCGGCACGTTTAGCTCAGAGCATCGAGCTATAAAGCTGCCCAAAGTGTCGCTCGCATCTACCGCCAAAGGTGTAAGACATCGCCAAACTATACGAGGGTGATTTGATATGTTTCAGACCTCAACATAAAGATGGCAACGAGTGGTGAACATGAATGAAAGCTAGTGAATTTGGTTGACAATCTTGTGTCTTGTTATTCACCAAAGTTTGAGCTAGTTCGGAAGGGCAGTGTTTTTGTTAAATTGGACAAAATCGAGTGTCGAGATGCCATTAAACATCTTTTTCAAAGCCCTACACGAATAAAAGATGAGATGGATTATGTGTATGGAGACTCTTCGCCATCATTCAGCACTGTGAAATTTTGGGCAGCTAAATTTAAACGGACGATAAACGTTCAGGACGTCCAAAATCGGCAATAACAGGCGACAATTAAATAAAACATTTTGAGATGAGAAAGCTGTCCGCGCGATGGCTGCCGCGTTTGCTCACGTTGCTAAGCGGTTGCCATGGAGAGAAAACCAACGGATTACGATTTGACCTGCTTGACCATCCGGCTAATTCACCAGATTTAACCCCAAGCAACTGGTTTTTATTCCATCGTCTTAGAGTTTGTGCTCGGAGGACAGAAATTTTCTTAAAATCCCCTTCGGGGACATGTGCACCTTCTTACGACTTATCCGAATACTATTTGGTAAGGTTAAAGCGAGAGGAGCATCGCTAGAAGAATTGAGCTACAAAGTGGTTATGTTTAAAAATAGTTTAAAAAAATCAGAAATACTGTCCTGCATCTTCCTCGTTTCGGAAACTTTTCAGACCACCCTTTAATAAAAAAAATGGCGCTCAAATAATGCGGCTCCAAAATTCTCTTCGAGAACATTAACGCCCCGGCGTGGGGCGTCCGAAATTATTAACCAATTTTCATCTAATTAACCTGGTCGGACCGCCGGAGAATCGGTCCGTCCCGATCCGTTGGTCGCTTATCAATAAAATCTGTTAATTAATTTCAATCCCTCCAGCAGCAGGTACGGCCGACACGTTTATTGCGTCCCCGTGTCTGTGTTGCGCCGGTCGCCCGTTACCGTCGGTTCCTATGGAGATATGTTTTATGCGTCGCTTACTGCGTTATCTCCCCGGCGTTGTAGAGGGTGCAGGCGCAGGCGAGCGGAAGAAAAGGGACGGCTACAACGGAACATCGGCCACCGCCCGTTGGTTTTATGGTTTGTTTCTGGGCGGACTTTAATGGCCATTTCTGGTGTTGTTGTTGCTGCGCCCTTCGACTCGGCTCGCCCTGCCCGAGGGCGAACATGGACACGGAACCACGGTAAGGTTTTTTTTGTTTTGTTTTGTGCAGATCGGGAATCGAAACGATCATCTTTCGTGCAAGTCGGCGTCGACGACGCGGCATCATATTCCCAACGCTGCCCAACCCGTCCCCCCCGGGGGCCCGCAGTCCGATGTAGGTCAAATGGCCGAAAAGTTTTAAACCTCGAAAACCCCGAATTGGCCCGACCATGGCCGCGGTTTGTTTTTTTATTTTTGGCGATCCCCGATCGATCGCCCGGCGCGGGAACTTTAACCCCGGGCGGGCGTCGTGGTGTGCCTATTCTTGTTCGTCTTCCTCGTGAGACCGTGAGAAGCATCGGTCGTCCCCTTCCGGGCGGTCGCGCGCGTTGTGCGAAAATCGGTACGCATCACGGGTCGAGCCGCGCCGGGCTGTGGGTAGTAAATGGTGCCCGGAAGAAGTCGTTGTCGAAGCGGCTGATGATGTTGTGGAATTTGGCCCGCCCCGGCTCGTTACTGTCGCTGTTTTGGTGCCGTTTTGCATTCCCTTCCGATGTCCGCTGATGAACCGATTAACGGGGTCCCGTCCATCAATCGTGAGCGGTTTCGGACCGGCTTTTCCTACTTTCCTGAGGGCTCTGAGTTTTCTTCGTCATTTTTTGGTCCGTGGAAATGAGACATAAAATTTTCACAACGCCCCCAATACGAAAGCCGTTCAGTCCGAAATGGTGGACGCACACTTTACGGCCACAATCAATCAACCGATCGGGTGGGTGTTTCGGCCAACTGCAATCGACTCCACCCGAAGAAGCCGATCCAGGTGACCAATGCGGGGCACTTGCGAAATGTAACGATCGGGGACCGCGCGGTCTGGAGCGTGATGCTCCGGCGGAACCAGAGTGTAACGGCGCCGGTGCCGACACTTGTCTGCACCTGGCACGGTAATCGGCCAGCTAATAGGCTCTCCGGAAACCAGGCCTCTTGACCCAGACACCACCGGGAAGCCACCGGAAGGGTCACCTCGGCGCAATTACACGGACCGTATGGTGGATGGGACGACCCGGTCTGTCTGTCCGGCGATTCCATTAATCACGCCGCATGCCTTCGCGTGACCTGGCGTACGCGAGCGGGACGATACTAATGCTGCTACCGGCCGGCGCACGGATTGCGCCCGATCGCCGGTGTCCTCGGGCCGGGACGACAGGTTTCGGGGCCCGCTATCGCTCGGGGTTCATTAAAAAATAATCAGAAGCGGCAAACAGGATTCCGGGCGGCCGCACTTCGCGCACTGTCATCATGCCTAACGATGCGTTGATCGATGATCCCTGGCGTTCCCTGGTCGGACCCTCGGGACCACGCTCGGGATGATGATTAATATTCTAATCGTCTGGCGTTGTTCTCGGGCCGGGTGTTCTGATTGCCCCCAGAAGCGGCCGTGACCGGTAAGTGGGCGTGAAGCCCAAGCGGAAAGAATTGGAAAACGATCGGAAACCTAGGCCCTTTCGGATTTCGAGCCCTTCCGTGTGTTCGTTCCGTGCCCGTGTTTGCGTTTCGAGGCGCAAACAAAGAAAAACCGGGAGAGAAGGATATTTGTAGAAAATTCGTCCGACACGCCGATCGGTGATGGGAAAATTGAAATGTTCATCCGTGCGGTGTCGGCCGTCACCTCACGTGACGGGGTTCATCAAACGCCCGGCGAAAGGGGTTTTCTTCACGTCATCTTACCACGTTTCTAATTAAAGGGTTCGACGCTCGAAGGCTTCTGTCATTACTCTGACGTTTAATTGTGGAAAAGCCGAAATGGAAGCGCACAAGCGACGAACCTTATTTTCATCAGAACGTGAGTTGTGTAATATTTGGTGTTACCATTAAAGCTCCTTGATAGGGCCCTAGACCCTTCGGCAGATAGGTAGTAGGTAGTTAACGGAGGTCAACACCCGATCCTTAGTTTTGACCACGATCTCCGTTTGACCCGATCCATCAGGATCTGGGCTTTAAAGGTTGATCCGAAACATGAAGTAGGACATCAAGTCTGACCTGAAGCTGAAATACCCAAAAAAGGACCCAAAACAGTAACGTTTATAGGCAACGAAGTTAACGGTTTGGTCAACTGTTGATACGGAAGCGAAAATTATGACATCAATTATGGCAGCATCGACAAGCAAAGCTTTCAACTTTAGTCCTAATGTAATGTGGATTTCAATTTTCAAAGCCCTCATACGAGTCGCCGGTCTTACTTATTTCGGTTCCGCCGGATCCATTTTGCAGCGCCCTAATTACTGTCTCAATTTGTCGTCCATGCTAATTGGGATCGCCACATGGGCGGATTGTTTAACATTCTTCAACACACGCTCACTCGCCCGAAGGCGGCAACGGCTCTCCGATTGCTCAAGAACCACCGGACAAAGTGCCCCAGGTGCAGAACCGCGACCAGCGCAGCGCACACTTCTAATGCGCCACCAATTAATTTGCTTCGCTGATTAGCTGCCGACGAAGCCACCGACAACGACGACGACGACGCAACGATGGCGTGCAAATGTGGCCCGAAAGTCCGGCGGGATTGCAGTTTCGTTGCAAACTAACTAACTTGAGGCCTGCCGTGCATTCTGCTGCCGTGCTTTGACAGAGTTGCTATGTCGGAATGCCGCGCTGCGCCGCGCCGCGCACGGTGACTTATGCGTGGAGAGCAACGGAAAGAAGGTTGAAAAAATTCAATTATTGCCGGATCCAATCGTCGGCCGCGCCGCGAAAGTATCGAAGATCGCGTGCCGCGGCCCAGCATTGCCGCGTCATCGGAGCGTGCCACGCGCGACGGCGGCGGTACGTGTCGAAAAGAACACTTGCCGCGGCCAGATCGGAATCGCGGCCATCGCGCGGGCCGCGTCCACCTTTAGCCGTAGATCGTAAAACCCAGCGAACCGTGTGTGTGTGTGTGTGTGTGTGTGTGTGTGTGTGTGTGTGTGTGTGTGTGAGTACTGTTATTATTACTATTATTAGTCGACCGCTGGTGGTGGCCGACTGGGTGGTGGTGCTAATTGTGTTCGGGTGCTGGCTGGTGGTTCGCGAAATTTACGAATTAAAAGTTCCGGCGCTCGGCTCCCTCGGAAGGGACCCGTAGGGAGTGGGGAGTTATGCTGTGCTCGGAGCATTATGCTTCTTTTTTTCGTTCCGCAGAGTTCCGAAACACGGTGCGCGCGCGCGTTGCGTACCGTTGCGTCCGTTACTGGGCCTGGGTTTCGTGTTCCGAATTTCGGTGCCCATCCACTGGCGTCGCCGTCGCCATCAGCTTGGAACCGGTTTCGGAATCGTCACTCTATCGGAACCGACTGCCCCGGCTTAGACGCATTGCGCTGGACTCGCAGCCGCGGAGGTTCATCGGCCGTCTCGCGGGGAACCCAAGGCTCGGGGCCTGGGCCTTGGGCTTCACTTCTCCACCCCCCGGGCGAGCGCGCGTTTATGAGTGGCGCTTCCGATGGTCCGCGCCGCCGTCGGCCGCGGGGCCATAAATTGCATTATTTACGAAGGTCCAACGGCGAGCCCACCCAGCGGCCGAGGCTCTGCACTTTGTCGAGTGTGTAAAACGAGAAATGAAGCAACAAACACGGCCTGGTGGCCACTCGGGGCGGTCACTTAATTAGTTCGCACCTTCACACCCACCGCCAGTCCGTCCGATTTGCGTCCGACACGTGTGTGGCGGCCTTTGTCGTGTGATCGATATAAAATTAATTGACCGTCCCACCGAAAACCGTTGCAGCATATTTTTGGCGGGAGGTGGGTTTGGATTTAAATAATCGCGCCGAGCTTTCTTATAAGACGCGACCCGTGAGGCCACCGAACGCCAGGGTCAGATGGCGAAGGAAGATGTGGCGCAAAGCATGACCTCGAAAGCTGGAGCTTCTTCTCGGTCGTTGGCGAGGTCAAGTGCGTACGTTGCGGCCTTTCTATGCTCGATGGCCTCATGAAAGGATTAATCTTGGCTCCTTTTGCGTGCATCGACTGGATCGAGCTTCAAATGCTGTAAGGTTCATCTTTGATAAGTAAACATAGGGGTTTGTGAAGCTATTGGGCAAAAGCGTCCGAAGTTGAATACTGAAACACTGGGCTTATTTTTCGACCGAAAATAGTCGAAATAAAGGTTTCGATCCCATAAATAAACAGTCTACAATACAACTTCCGAAGATGGCTTGAAAGCAAGTGATACCGCCAAGAAATGCACAAAATTTCGAACTCAAACATTCGCATAAATAAATGAATATCAAAGCTTTCGCCGAGTCGATGTTTTCATCGCGCGTCATAACACGAACATCGCATAAATAACATCGCGCACTATATTGAATCGAAAAGTCAACCGCGATGTATTTCGCCAAACCATTCTTACAGATCAAGCGTTACCAAGGCAAAGGATCCTGCTAAGAGCCTGCTAATCACATATCTAGCGAGACGTGGCATTTATTTAATAAAACGGTAGTATACCGATAATAGATGTAAATTGATTTGAAAAGTGGTCAACAATAAAGCATTCTGGTTTACTTTAACGGTCTTCCGTTTTGAGCTACCAAATGTTATCACCAGACTTTGGGATTGTTGGGTTGAAAAAGAACAAACATCCCTTAATGAAACTAACAGGTCTAGTGCCACATTTATGGGCGTCCCATAAAAAGATGTTTACAAATTAATGAGCCCATAACGTGGCACGCGAAACCCGGAACCCTGCGCGGAACGCTATTGATAAACCAAACTGCGCGACCCATTAATAATAGCGCGAAAGATATTAGCTGGTCATAAATCATCTTCTCTAATACGGCAAACCTGTTGCGCGGAGAACCGTGCAAGCCGATCCGACGAAAAAGTCCAAAAAAAATGAGAAAACGCATAAAATATCCATCAAATCGACACGATTTCGGGTGGCACCAATTTTGCCATAACGTCACGCAGAACGTCACCGCCGCTGCCGGCCGCTGCCACCGTTTCTAACGGGAACGGCGCCAATCCGCGAGGTGATTTAAAATGCATGAGCCTCTCGAAAACGTTAGCCTCCCAAACGGGCGATCGGGAGCCTGGTTGGTGATTATGCTGATGCTTCGCCCCCAAAACCTTCACGAAAATAGGAGGCATCCGGCAACATCGCTCCCGCCGAGCACCGGAGACCAGTTTAGACGTTGCGCAGAAGTCGAACCAGAAGGCCCGGTCCCGTTAACCTCAAGGCCTCCGGCCTGGGGCCGAAACTTTATTTGGGGCGGCTATCATTTCGGTTTAATTCCGGGCGCCTCGCCCTTCTGCGTGGGTGCCTTACCGGGTGCGGGTGCCTAGCGACCGACTTGACACCAGACTTGACGGGGTAAGGTGGCTGGCCCGGGCTCCGGGGCCTCCGGTGCTCCTCGGAGCGAAATAAAATAAATAAATAAATAAATAATAACTGGCACACTGGTGGCAGCGACCGGAATAGGGAACGATGCAGTTAGACGGTGCCTTGCCGGGCCTAACGGACCCCAGCGCCGCTGGCCTCCACCGCAGCCGCCACCTTCAGGTTTGAAAATGTGTAACTTTGGGGGCTCCACTATGGGCGCGCAACTGAAGCATGCAACCTGGTGGCCACAACCGAGGCAGCTAATAAGTAGCTAACGCGAACGCTCGTGCGCACGCGCACCTCCTTCGCGCGGCCAGCGCAGCCTGCAGCGAGCCCCGACCGACCGGTGGCCAATTTCGCCGTGTGCCGTGTGCGTTACCGTTAGCTACCCGCGTTAGTGGCTCATTTGAAGAAGCCTCTCCTAAGCGGCAGCCCTAATTAGTAAAGCAATGCACGCGCGACATTACGTTGGGGCTCGCGCCGCGCCGCGGGACCTTTGTTTACAGAAGCGACCGGGTTCGGTGGTGGCACCGAACGTAATGGCGGAACGGAAAACTGGACACCGAGGTTCGCTAAAACCGCTGCCTAATTTAATTAACCCGGCCCAGGCACGTAATGAGCGACAATCCGGGCGATACGCCGTGTTTTTCTATTACCAATTTCTGTCTGCGATCCGTCCACCGCCGGTGTTTCGAAACGGAAACGGAACCTTCGGCGGCAGCGGTGCCCGCGGGTGGGCAGTAAATTTTGAAAACCCGTAGCAGCAGCAGCATAAGGGACAGCTTGCGCCATACGATCGATAAGGGCAGACGGAAAAGGGCAACGCACGTCCCCGAAAAGTGATCCAAAATTGAGATCAACGAGATGCGGCGAAGGAAACCGCCGGAGCTAATCCGGTCTGCCGAAGGGTTCTCGGGGCCACTGTTGCATCAACCTGTGCCCCACGGTGTCCGTAAGGTTAGAAGCCTTATTTCCAATTCCGATTCGAGTCGGCGAACCGGACCGGTTCGATTGCGCCCTCACGACCGAACCGGACGATCCGTTAGTGATCGTTTTTCGGGTGTCCGGTCCGGTGCGTCCTGCTTACGAAACGTGGACCGATTCGGATCGGTTCATCTGCCTTCAACGGTCAATGTCAGTCCGCGCCGGGTGGCCGGCCCTGTGGGTGCATCGGACGCGCTGCTGAGACGGCCGCCAGGTTTAAGGTCACCACGCGGGTGCGGTTTCGGTTCACAGCTTCCCCGAAAAACCGGTCCACGCACACACACACTCACACACACACACAGGTGATAGCATGTCCACGAGGATGTTCGAGGTGCGTTCCATAATGCATCGCCACCCGAAGGTGCTGCACTCCGGTGCTCTTGCGCGCGGAACGCATATCATGCATAAATTCATAAGCGAACACCGCGCAACCAACCTGCAACCTTCAACGGGTGGCCACCCCAAAAACGCCCATCTTGCGGTGGACCTTCGACGGAACCGAAACATCTGACCGAAAACGAAATATCCACCTGAGACCGGAGGCGCCCGACGCACAACGGTATAGTTCGCGTGTGAAGTGGAGCGATCCGGGGCCGGGTGGTCGGGTGGTGCAATGGAGCCCACCATGGACCGGGTGCAGTGCGGCGGGGAGGGTCGCACGAAGCCATCGCCGAGATAGCGAACCGAAATGGACACCACTCGCCAGCCGAATGCCGTTATAATATGCTGCGCTGCGTTCTCGCTCACTCTCCCCCTTCCATTCTCTCTCTCTCTCTCTCTCGCGCTCGGTTGCGGTCTTTCACAGTCACTGACCATGATCATGATCTGTCTCGAGTGGCCACCGGGGACACTCCGGATCCGATTTTTGGGGGCCGTCACGCACGCCCATTAAGGTCCGGCTCTGTGTTGCGTCGGAACGAAGAACTTCAACGCAAGCGAGGAACCCGAAGTTTTGGGAATGATGGGTCATATTTGTATTGTACCGTCGAAGGCGGCGGCGGCGGCGCGCGCTACAATTAGCCGCTATTAGGGGTGGCTTTAATTTGATCAGTCATCCCGTTGACCGAAACAATGCCATCGGCCATCGGGAACGCAAGCCCCATTCTCAGGTGGGCCCGGGTGGCGGGTGGCGTCTTAATAGACACGGCCACTAAGTGGGGCCAACGTCGAGCGGCGCAAAAGATGACACATCTAACTCGATCGGTTTGCCAGACGGTGGCCGCTAATTATCAGCACCAGCCCGGACGCCGGTACCTACGCGGCACCGTTAACCGGGAAGATTGATCCGATGAATAAATAAACCATCAGGCAGATCGGGCTAATACTAATGGTCCCTCCCCGGGGTTGCTTATTTTGTACCATTTGTGGGGCTAAAATTTGTACAAATCACATTAATAATCGAACTGAGGGTGCGTGCGGGCCCCGAAAATGGACATGGCTTCGCGGCCATCCGGGAGCGATCGAGGAAGACGATGATAGCCGGTAATTTGAGACCTTCCCAGTGCGTTCCCGGACCCGGTTCCTCGGGTCCAATTATTGCTTCACCCAGTTACTGCAGCGGCGGCGGCAGTAACGAGATCCGGCATCTCGCCGGGAACCGCGGGCGCACGCGGAAAAGCCGGTTTGCCGTTTTGCCGCGAAAAGCATGAATGATTCAAAACCGTCTCCGGGTGCAATGTTTTCCTGCGCCCGGCTCGATTCTGCGGAAAACACACACACACACACACCGCCAGCCAGGTGTGGGCATCGCACGAAACGGGGCGGTGCTCACCGCGCGAGTCAGTGAAATGGAAAGTAGGTCATCCGGGCGGCGGCGGCGGCGCAGCCCGACCAGGATCTTTTGCAACGCGCCCAGTTCCGTCTTCTTTCTTCCTTTCGCAACACGTTCTGGACTTTAAATGAATGTCTGGCGTTTTGGTTGTTCTTTGGTTGCTCCCGGGGGCGGGGGGTCTGTGTTGGCCATTCGTCTTCGTGCGATTTGAGTAATTTCGGCTTGCTTTCGGAATCAATCATCCCATTCGGCCCCGGGGTTGTCCGGCGCACAGAACATTAATCATTGTCAAATCGTGTGTGGCATGCAACGGCATCAGTGTCCGAATTTTCCGACCGTTTTTGATTCGTATTCTTTGCGTTGGAAAAGTGGAAACATTTTTTGGAATAACATATTTGGGGAAAAAATATTAATTACAGCAACAGCAACCACACATTAACCATCTCAAAATGCACGATCACACATTGCACCGCGCAAATACAGATACGAGGTGTGTTCAAAAATTACTGATAATTGTGCATTTACGCGGGCTACGTATATCCGATTTGTTTATGGCGTTAGGTTACTACACATGTCAGTAACTCATGGTCAAAAGTTCGGCCATTTTGAGTAATTAGTCAATTTTTGACAACTGTTTTGCTTGGACAAGATTTGGCTCATTGTCAATTTTTTTCTCTTCCAAAAAATGTATGGTAAAGAATCTTAATCAAATTTTGTGTTAGAAACGAAATTAAAAGCGCGGAAGCATTCGAAATGTTGATTGTGGTTTATGGTGAAGCTTTTAAGACCAAAAGCAGCGCTTATCGGTGGTTCAACATTGTTTCAGACGGCCGAGAAGATGTGAACGTCGGAAAGCCAAGTTTGGTCAAATGTGAATAGTTTTGCTTATAGTTTTCTTCGATTGCAAGGTCGTGGTGCATCCTGATTTGTTGCCAAAGGATAGAACGGCCAATAAAGAATATTTCCTGCATGTTATGCGCAATTCGCCCGAAGCAATCCTGCTAACACATCGTGGTTTTTGCGCGAATTTTTGGCCCAAAATAACACTCTGATGGTGCCAAAGCCATCGCATTCCACAAATCTGGCCCCTGTTACTTTTTCTTGTACCGTAAACTGAAGGAGGCCATGAAAGGCCGACGTTACGATACGATTTGGGAGATAAAGACGGCATCGCCGATTAGCCAAATCTTGTCCACACAAAACAGCTGTCAAAAATTGATGGATTACTCTAAATGGCCGAATTTGTCATCATAAGTGAGTGACATGTACAGCAACCTAACGCCACAAAACAATCGAAAATCGAACATACGTAGCTCGCGTAAATGCAAAATTTTCAGTACTTTTTTAACACACACCTCGTATTTAACGGTCGAATAGCAAAAAGCCAGCGACCGAAAACTGGACTGGAGATGCGAATTCCGGCACCACGGGAATAGGCAAGAACAACAACAACAAACCGTCAACTATTCGCATCCGCCAATCCGTGCGAGTCACTCGCGCGACGATCGACGCCACGCCAGTCGTCGATTCGGTGGGGTATTTGGGTCAACAAACTCATAATCCCGCCGAGTCACCGCCGTGCCACAGTCAGTCAGAGTCCGTTCACCGCAGGTCCGGCCGCGTGTGAGTCACCGTGTGATGAATCTCTCAGACCTGAGCTGTACATCCGGACTACTACTTCGGGCCGGTAGTAGTCGCTGACCGGTGGGTTTTTGGTGATTCAATCATCCGCACTCCAGCTTTCGGTGGCGGTATTAAGCAACCGTTTTTCGGGAACTTCAACAGCAATTTAGTGGACGTGTACGGTCCTACGGAAGTGTCCGGTTTAGTCATCGGCGATACTTATCGGTCAGAAAATTTCCCATCTCATAGTCATAGTACTAAAACCAGGAACCCATTTGCTCGAGTAACGAATATCATTCAGACTGGGCCGAGTAATTTTTGGGAATTTCTTAGAACTTCCTGCATTCCGTGCGCTTAATCTTAGATTGCGACTAGCTTAGAGTATAGGCCAACCTGTTGCGCAAAGCTAGTTAGCTAGTCCAGCATCGGCGAGGGGACATATTGTCCTCGGCATCCGTGAAGAACATTTCCGGCACGTGTTCATCATCGTCGTGTTCGGGCTGACCGACCGCCCGCCGAGCTGTGGGAGCAATGGAACGGAATACACGAAACGAGTCCTAAATCACACACAACCACACAGACACAGACACAGACAGGATATGCGTCGCTCTCGGTTCCGGTGCCTGATATGGTCTCTCGGATCACACTCGTTCTTTACTTTACTTTCTGGTTTTTTTTACCGACACTCACTCCGCGCCGCCAAGTCACGCCGCAGAGTCTTTGCTGCTGGATGGCCCAGCGATAATGTTACGCACTGTTCTCGGAGGAGGTCCGGGCGCACGGAAAGCTTGCATCGCGAGAGGAGAAAAATTCGAAAAGAAAAACCCCAAAAGACGTAAAATGGTCATACTTTTTGCGACGATTACAGGGTACAGGCAGGGCAGCGGGGTTAGTTCTGAGCATAAGATAAGGGTTAATTAGATTACCAATTCGACTATCGATGGGGTTAGGATTAGGGTTGGAGTTTTGAGGGGTCACGCCGTTAGTGAGGCAGGAAACGGCTAGTGTTTCACGGTAAGCAGCCAAAGCGACGGTCAGTAGTGTGTTATTGTGAAAAAATGTACAAAAGAACAATTTGAAACAGGTACTCACGCATATCTTTCGTGATAGATCGACGATAGAAGAAGGTGGTAGGAGATTTGTTTTCTGTTTTTTGTTTTGTGTTTGTGTCGGACGAAGTTCTCTACCAATTTCCGGAAGCACACCGGAAGCGAGTGGGATGGGTCTGTACAGGGAGGCTCGGGGATCAAATCCGTACACCGATTCCCGACTTTATCGGAGTGCTCGATGTCGGTTCGGATTCGGGTGCTTGGGATCCTAGACCAGCTCCGGAACCCAGAAAGCTGCCGGGTTCGGCCCTTCGGTATCGGTCCCGCAAAAGCAAAATTGGTGCGTTCCGGCCAGTTGCAGAACGCAGCACTTCGGGGTTTCGTATGTACACGGAAGCGGAAGTAGGTCAGTAACCGCGCAGGTCGACCGAATTAGGCTAACAGGATTGTTGTGCTGTACTCGTCTGTCACTTTTTCGGTTTTGTTCGATTTCGATTTCCCGACCCCGGAAAGAGCTGACGACGATCGGGGATCGGGTGTAGGACGCTAGCACCTGGGCGCAGCGATCACCGTACAATCGGTTGATCACGTTCACACACACACATACACGCGACACAAGGATCACTTGGACGCCGTGGCTCTTCACTACAGAGTTACACTCGCTGTTGCGACACGGTTTTTTTTTCTTATCTTCGCGGTTATCACTCCGGATTAAGCTTTATCACTCACACGATGCTACACACAAACGCTGGTACGATCGCTGCTTTTCCAGTGTGTGTGTGTGTGCTTGTGTGTATGTGTGTATGATAAGTCGCACGAGACACATCTGTCTCTGGCACTAAAGGAAAGAAAAGGAAAAGAAAAATTATGAATAAAGAAGCGGCACACCTAAACACTGGCGCCGATGTCACTTCAGTCATCGGACCCCCGCATAGATCGCCGCACTTCCGCCGGACACTCCGAACACTATTTGGCCACCGGGGGTCCGTCTCACGCGTCCGATGCACCGATCGATGGTCGATCAGTCGCCGGAAGGCTGCGCACTTCTGTGCGCAATATGCATCGCGCCTAGAGACGCCGTCCGTCCGTTTCCCTGCAGCCGGGACCGTGCTGAAGTTTCACTTCTTTGCTTCCCAACACCCAGCACTCCGCAACCGCAACGAAGGGAACGTCACACAAGTTTACAAATGATGGCACGATTGTTTGCCTTTGCCGTTTCCAAAAACATATCCATTGGCCGCTGTTTGTGGTTTTACGTGTGTGTGTGTTTGTTTCTGTTACACTCCGCGCGAACTTCCGCACCTTCTAGGACACTCTAGGACACCCTTAAGCCACACTTGGATGCCCTCGGAATGCCCGCTCTTCTCAGTCCGAAACTCGGTTCTTCGCCGTCGATACTACCGGTGATCGATTTTCCAGCGACGAGCAACCATCAACGCGGTGGCCACAGGGGGCATTGGTGGGTGGCGGGGGGGGGGGGGTTTGCTACATCACCTGTAGCCGCCGAGCAGCAGCACCGGCCCGGGTACGGCGGGCACGCGAATTCCAGCACGGAAAAGAAAACTATCCAAAATTAAGACGGCACACAAAAACAGAAACGGAAAACACGGACAGCAGCGGACGGCCGCAGAAGTGGGTCACCGCTGGGCGGGCGATGCTCGAGCTGGCCCGTGGCCCCAACCACTACCGACCAGTGGCCGCAGGGTAGGAGGACTGTTTGTTCACAGCACCACGTTAAACAGACACACGGCGACGGCGATCCGCGGGCCGAGTTCCGTGTTTTATGTTTTATATGTGGAACACACACATGCGCTCGGTTTGCGGTCGCAACATCGGCGCACACTCCACTTCCGGACATGCCGATCCGGATCCGTTGCCGATGATCCGTCGATCGGTGCAACTGCAGCAATTCCTTTCACACAGAAGCACATGCACACTACTCTTCGAAGGCTCAATCCGCCGAGCGGGGTCACTGGTATATCCTGGTGCTGCGATGAAATCCTTGGGCAGCTGCTGGGTACCACTGCCTGGTCAATGTAGGTCACTGGGGTACGACGTCATACTTTCTGCACCGGGATCGGCCGCAGCTCGTATCAGTTCACCCACCGCCACACGTCACAATCCAACAAAACATCCGACCACTTAAGGCACTGAAGGTCACTGGGCCAAAGGATCCGGTCGGAAGGATCCTTTCGCGCACGTGCGAGGCTCTCGGGCTTGTGTTTGGCCGAAATTCCTAGCGCAAATAAGGATCGCGCACCGGAAGCGAATCCGCTGGCTGGGCACTCACTAGCTGGCGCACGGGGCAAGTCTTACAGGTTCAGTGCCGTCAGGACGACAGGACACGACAGGACGACAGGACGATGACGACACGGACGCCGGGCACCGACACGGACCGCACGGACGCAAGCGCATGGATCTACGATCGAAAACAAACTGGCAACGGACCCTCGGAGTGACGATCGTCAACCAACCGACCTGCCGACCGACCGCACCACCACCACCGGCCCCCTGCCGGCAACCGACCGTACTCTCTCTCTCGCTCCTTCTACCGCTTGCCAGGGGTCTACGATGGGCCGATCGGAATTGGAATGCAGCGCCTTCGACGAGGTCTCTTCAGTCTCTCTCACTCTTTTTCTCTCCATCTCACTCTGTCTACCACGCGTGCGTGCGTGTGTGAAAGCAGAAGAAAGAAGAAATGTGCTCGAGCACCCGAGCGAGACGGAAGAATAACAGAGAGTGAGCTTTCGGCATCGGCGATCGTCGAAAGCTTTCGGCTGCTTGCTCTCTCTCGCTCTCTCCTTGTCGGTCTCTTTTCCGCCTGTGCAGTGGTGCGCGAGCCCGGAACGAGCCGAAGAAATGGGGTCACCAGTGTGCGATCGAGACGGAGCGGAGCGACAGCCGGAGCGCGAGTCCGTCGGATGTTGGTCGGTCCGTCGGCGGCGGCGGCGGCGGCGGCGATGTCGTGGCATTCGCGCGCGCGCTCGGCCCGGCCCGGCCCTCGGCACGTGTATGCGTGAGCGGAGAAATGGTCCACTGGGACACGCGCGGCACGCTGGAGAAATTTTGTTTCCTTCTCGCTCGTTCGTTCGATCTCTGTCTCGGGCCCAAAACCCGTTCCAGCGTGCCGTTGCTGCGGTGTTGTCGGGGGGTTGTCTCGGCTCGGGGTGTTGTTGATGCGATTGTGTGTGCGCGAAACTTGCTGCAGCCGCTGCTGTGCTGGCGTGCCGATTTGTGGTGCGCAAGCTTTTGCGTGCCTTGGGACCTTTTTATCAATTCCATTTCTAAGCCCAAGATGTTCCGGAATTTAGTCAATGGCCCCATTGATAACGAACGATAAAGATTCGGGCACGTTATTTGGGCAGGAAAATGGGGAAGAAAAATGTTTATTTGTTTTCATTCACGTCCTATTTATCAAGAAAATTTCGATTTGGATGAATTTCGGTTAAAAGCCGGCTTGCTGCAAACGAAAGACTTAAGCGATTCAAGACACGAACTCGGAACCGTAAAAGTTTCCCGCCGACGATCACAATACTTCTCCGCGCGCTTTCTTGGTGCGCGGCCTCCCCGGAATCACCCGAACTCGGTTGCTCTCCCCTCGGTGCCCACCCGGCCCGGGCCTGCCCGGACACCGCTGCAACAACATCGGCGCGAAACGGGGTCAACTATTTCCTCGTATCCATTTCAGTCGCGCACTGCTACGTCTACTCTACGGCGGCTTGCCATTCGTGCCAAGAAAAGCCGCCAACCCGGCCCGGCCCGGCCCGTCAGCCAGCTTTTCTTTCTGGTGGTCCGCTTCTGCTCTCTCTCTTTCTCTCTCTCTCTGCGCTGTGAATCTGGCACGGGTCAGGCAGAAGCGAAACGACGACACGAACGACACGTTGCGCGGTGGCCGCGTTGGTTTGGCAAAGTCGGCCCAGCCCGGCGTGGGCTCGATGGCTGGGGGGGAGGGTGCGGCAGGGAACTTCAGCATAAACCGCACGCATGCACACACACACACACACACACACGGTAGTGGAGCGTACTGGGCCGTAGTCCAGAAAGGCGATGGAACGAGAAGCGACCGAACGAGCGAGACGGAATCGGAATGGGGTTTATATGAAAAAAATATGGTAAACCCTCCCTTACCCCTCCACCCCTTGCTCCATGCAGCTCCATTCCCGCAGCCGACTAACTGGCCACCCGGGTTCGGGCCGGCCAGCCAGACGCGACTGATGTCGTCTGATTACAAAAAGAAGAAAAAAGTGGTAACTCCAAAACCGCTGCTGCGTAAGCAAATACGGCCAATCGGTGCAAAACTGGTGCGTTCCGGTGGCCGCGACACTGACACGGCTGGGACCGGGTTAGGCGCCCGAGGGGTTGGAGTTGTTGGGAAGCAACGGAACTAGATCCGATAACAGGGATCCGATGTTTTTTGCTCGGCAATATTTTTTCTCTCTCTCTCTCTATTTCTCACACACACATACAGTCTCAAGCAGCATAATAAATCCGATATTTATGGGTTGTGTTTACATGTTGGTTTTTTGTTGTGCTGCCTCCAGTTTTAAAACATTCATTTAACTTTGTAATTTACCCAATTGACATTTATAAAATGGAGATAAAAGGTAATAAATAAGAATTTTTAATAATTTAACTGATTCTAACCTTAAAATGTCAGTAAAAGAAAGCCACAGTTAAGTTGACCTGACCGAAACATGCGTATGCTTTGTGTGAGGCCGCGCGCTGATCGAAGCAGGCGTAGTATTTCAATAGCTATCCAATCACTGTTTGTTGTGTGTGTGTGTGCTGGAGTCGCGAGGAATGTCCTCCATGGCAAAGTTAAGGTGAAGAGCAACCGTTTTGCGACGGCCGACGGCCCGCGGTCTGTCGCGGGACCTGTGGGCTCTGGCTGTGGAATGTTACGAGCCTACGACGGCCGCCCGCGGCAGTGGCGGCGGCCGCTGATGACGATGGCAGCGATGTTTTTGAGATGGCAAGAGAAAGTCATTCGGCGTCGGAAGCGAGAAGATGGACACCAGTCGGGTTGGGGTTGTGTGTGGTCATCGTGAGTGGCTGGTCAGGGCCAGGGCCGCTGCGCCCTCGGAGGATTCGAAGGAAAGTGAATCCCGGCGGTGGGCCCCGTAATGGCGCGTGGTACGATTGCGTTGCGCTGATGCTGCGGCTGCTGCTGTTGGGCACTATGACGACGCGATGCACTTTTTGCGGTTGCGTTGGCCCGATTATGGCTCGGCGCTCGGTTTGCGATAATCATAACCCGCTGGCCGCTGGCAGGCAGGAAGTAGAAAGCGCCCCGAAGTGTGCGCACTATCCGGGGCCCATTTTATTGCCCGTTTTAAACCTCGTAATGGCGGATAAAATGGTAATTATTTGATGTGACGGAGCGAAAAAGAAACTATCGACATCGGGCGCACGGGCCGCGGGTTCGTCGCCGGTCCGGCTGTTGATGTCTTTCGTCATGCGCTTGCTCCCATGGAGTACCCGCTTTGGGGTCGTTTTTTATTTGATTAAATCTTACGACCAAAATCGAACCAAAACAAATGCCGATGGCTGCAATTAGGGTGCTCATAAAACAATACAGATAAAAGTATTCATCTCGAAGTAGCCCCTTCCGGAAAGGTTCCGGTTTACGGTCAGCAGCTCATCTCGAAAGTGTGGCGTGATGGCATTTTTCACAAGTTTCCCATTTGTGGCATTTGCACGCCAAAACCAATGGCACTGGAAAACTTGTGAAATGGGTTGTTCAATGTTTCTTGCCGCAGCGAGCACACTCGCGAACCGCAAACGGGTGTGAATCGGAACGCGTGTAGGATTTGAAACAAAGTGCAAAAAGGAGGTTTCGAACCCCATTCTTGTGTTTCGAGTTCTTTTTTTTGTTGTTGCTCGGTTTGCCAACTGCGCTGTGCTGCGCCGTCGGTAAACTTTGGCCGCAGCAGGTGACACTTTTCATCCATTTTCTCACCCGAGACACGCCCGGAGACGCTGCTTTCCGGTGCACTTTGCACTTTGTGTAGTGATCATCACATGGACCCGGTGTAATGTGTGACAATGTTGGCGCGCAGCCGCACGCCAACATGACCATAAAAGCAATTAAATCATAAAGAGAAAGTTTTTCCCTTGCACTTGCACTGCGCCCATTTCGGACCCCATCTCGCGCGACCTCCTCTCGCAGGCGCACGCGAGGCACAGGCACACACATTAGTGAAGCGCAAACAACATCAACAACAGCAGCAACAACGAGGGAACATGCTCGCTCGGCTCGCGCTCGCGGAACAACAACCTGCAAAAGGCCGACCACCGTCAGCGACAACAACAACGGCAGCCGGGAGAGGGAGACAGAGAGCAGCGCCGCTCCACAATCTGGCCGTACCAATCGTCGTCGTGATACGCAACAAAACCCAGCCGATATCGAGAAGGAAACAATCGATCAAAGGATGTTCGCGCGGCCGAAAGCGGATTCACGGTCGGGCCTCGGTGGACGGGGAAACCCGGCGGATGGGTTGCGGGGTGTGGAAAACGGAGAGAAAAGTCAAGTTCGGCCGCCTGAAGGTGCTGTTGTTGTGTGTTTTTTTTTTTGCTTTGCTTCTCCAGCTCGCTTTTCCGTGGCCGTTTCTTCCACTTTGCGGCGGGTTGGTGGCGCTTGGCTCTTGGCTCTGAGTGCCTGCCTGTGCCGCGCACCTTCAACAACGCGACGGCGACGGCGGCCGTCGCAGCTTCGTTCAATTGTTCAAGTGAATTTGACCTACATCACATCGTTTCGATGTAATTTTCCTTCGCTTCCTTCCCCACATGGCGCGCATGGTGCTGCTTTCTTCGGGCTCTTCGCCGTTGGGTCGGTCGGCCGCACCGCCTCCAGCCCGTTGACCACCAACCATCCATCTTTCCCATGGTTGCAGTGGCGTACGCACAGTCCTGTGCAACCGAAAGCGCATCGCAAGTCCTGTTTGTGAAGTTTTAGAACCTCGAAAGGCCGCTCCAACCGATTCGATTCGTCCTGATTAAATTCGTCTTCATGCTTTACTAAATATTTAACTCAGAGTCTGGCAGACTTCAAGCTACTACTTAAGCTTGTCCGTCACTGTGTGACTCGTCCAACGAGGTCCGCAACCGCAAGCGGCAACCGCGCCGGTTCGCGACCTTCCACGACCATTCCGACGGCCGATTCCGATTGAATGCTCGGCTCGGGTTTGGTTTCTCAGGGCGCTTTTCTTCCTTCCATTTCTTCGGCTCGGGCTCGGTCAGGGCCGTGGTCGCGTAAATTCACCCACGACGGCCGATGAGCCGAACCCATTAGTGTGTGCATCGTGGCGATAATTGCATCGCCGCGGTCTCGAATCGGCCCAACGTAGCACGGTGCACCCGATTAGACGAACACACACACAGCGAGACACACCGACAAAGGGGACGGCGGTGGCGGTGGTAGTGATGAGTTTGCCACCCCGGGCGGGCTCTTTCGGAGTTGGCCATTTCTTGGCCGATGTTTGCTCGCGAATTGATTGGAGTGATCGTTAATCGACGTAGCGATCGATCTTCGGCTAATTTGCGGGCGATCATGGTGATGCTGGGTGTGGTGATGGAAGGCCCCCCCACGCCCCCGTCCCCGGGGTGACCTCCGGGAGCTCCGGTGATCTATTTCTTTCGCTCTTGATGGTGCATTTAAAGACATTCATTGGGCACTCTCCGGCCGATTGTTGGCCGAGGTTATGGGTGTAATTGGTGTGTGTGTGTGTGTGTGTGTGAGTGTGTGGTCAATGCTAACATTGACCACCACCGGTGCGTCGGCCAAACCTTGCCCGGGCAGTAAGAACCATTAGCGGCCATTCTCGTCTAATGCTGCGAGGGATCGATGGCCATTTTAGTGCTTGTGCGATCTATTTCGAAACGCATCTTCGCGCGGTATTTAGAAAATTGACCAATAACCGTGAGCCGTAGCCAATGGGGTCGACAAATATCGGTGATCATCGCCTAACTAGCGGCGATTAATTTTTGAGCTATAATCTGGAACATTACACGGTCGCCACAACCTCAAGTGAACAAGTGTTTCGAAGCATATTTGTATCCTACATCCCGATTACAATGTAGCGATCGATTCAATTCCAGCTCGCTTCGAAACATTCCACACACACACACACACGTGCGCGTCGTGCTGGCTGACCGAACTGGGACTTGACCCAGCGACACAGCCCAGAGCACAGAGTAACAGGTCCCGGAGCGGTGATATCGGTGTCAGTGTTTTGGCCGGAAAGGAACCTGCTGCCCGGGCACGGGTTTTATTCATGCTGCTCCCGATGCTACCGATCGCCCCATACATTGTGCGCCCCGCGCGGATCCCATTGATCTTGACGTAGCAACCGTGTGTGTGTGTGTGTGTGTTCAGTTGATCGATTTATCATTTATGTTCACCTCCCCCCGTAAGCTCCACGGTTTACTTCTTATTTTTAAACATTGTCGCCCTGGGGCAGCCGGTTCGTCGTCACCAACTTCAGGCGCTCGCGTTGAAGTCTTTCGTAAGCCGCTGGACCGGCTGGCTCGCTGGCTGGCTACCACCGGCACCGGCCGCCGGACCAGCTTTAGTAGGTCACATCGCACGTTTTATGTGATGATTAATGTCAGGCCGGCCGATCATGTCGGCGCACACCGGGGGCCGGCTCATGAACTTGACTCTTGAACGTGAACGTGAACGTAGCAGGGCAGCGCGCCGTGGCCCTCGCCGGGCTGGAATTCCGCACACATGCGCACGCATGGGAGCTCGGGTCGTTTTCGAGGTTAGTGACACTGGGGCGGTTCTTTTGTTGTTCCGTTTGCTACCACACCGCCTGTTAGAAGCCACGCCAATGGGCGACGTTTCGACGCTGGTGGAGCGCTGATTTTGGGCCGTTCAAATCGTCCGCCGTGTAAAGAAAGTGTTGAAAGGATTTAATCGGGGACTTTTGCATGATAAGTTTATCAGTGCAAAGAAAGTTGCCTAAATTGGTCTCTTTGATTTTTCGAGGACACAAAAACACCAGCTCACGGACATCAAAAGATTTCCTTTCGCCTTTCAATTGTTATCCCCAGAAAACCTGAATCAGATTCGAAATATTAATTGTACACCAGTTTTAACATAAATTAAACACAATCACAACACAATGGCCATTCGGTTGAATACCGATGAAAGTGGAAATCTTCCAATTTACGGCTGCAATCGGTACGATGTCGGTCTCGTTCGTTAGCGAAACCATCGGAGCGGTTCTCGGGCGCCAATGTGGAGCGATTGATTGACTGGTCCACATGCTGCTGTTGCTTGGGTGGTTTGGGGACAGTAACCAGCTCTAAATACGTCATATTTCTTGCCGCACAAAAGACGAACCACAGGGAACACGGCACTGTTCGAGGGGCAACAGGTTTCGGCACGGCATGCCGTGGCCGTTTGGAAAGTGAAACCCTCGCGTTTGATTGGTTTATGACTTGTCAAGCGGGCCGTGGATAGATTTTGGGGTGGTGATGGTGCCGCGAAGATGGGAAGATTCAAATCTTCCGTTATCAAACTTTCACTAATTAGGTAGTAACAATGTGACGCCGTTTAGTGCCCAATTAGCTCGCGATTGATTTGCGGTCCGCATTTCGCTACGCGATCGATCGTCGTACTTCTCGGATGCGTTCAGCTCGTGGAAATGCTCGCCCGGATTCGTGAAGGATTCGAAGAAATCCACTTCACTATTTCTTTGGCTTTGGCCAACATAAAAAGGGCGTTCCTCCAAAAAAAAGGGTTTGGGCAAGTTGGGGCTCGCATAAGGAAAGGGCGAAGAAACGAAAACAGGAACGAAAGATGGCAGAACGTTTCGATTCGGGTGGCGGGTGGCCAAAATGCTTAAAACCTGATCCGTGGACCGTGTGGTGACCCACAGCCCGGGGGCACGAAATGTTGCTCAATTACTGCGTCATACCCGGCAACTTGCGGGCCGCACACGAAACCGGACTCGTTCTGCCGGCCCCGCATAGAACGCACGCACGCCTTCGTCCTGAAGATAGCCTTCGTGCCGCGTGCCGCGTGTAGGTTAAGCCAAATTCGACATTTTAAGCGTAATTAAGTAGAGAACGAGAAATCATTTCAACAGCAGCCGGTGCCGGGCCATCATCGTCGTCGTCGTCGTCGTCGCCGTCGATAATTAATCTTAGTCCCCACCATTTTGGAAGTCGATTATTGCCATCGAACCAAACGCAGGAGGGAAACAAAAATATTCGCCAACCGCCCGCCGCCGGGCGTAATCATAAAATGACGAAAAGGAACATCGACGCCGTCCTCCGGGGGCCTCCCATAGCCATTCGGAGGGTAGCAGCGGGGGTAGCTCCCTTGCAGATTTATGTGGCGGCCCTTGAAATGGGCCGCCGCAACACAAAAAGGGCACTCGCGGGGAGAACTCCGGTCCGACCGCTCCGGTTTGCACGACCCAAACGCCGTTGGGCTGTAGGTTCCGCAAAATAAATCAAATTTCGCCCTAATCGGACCAACGCCACAGATGTCAGTCGGCCAGATGCGTGAGCGAGCGTGTGTGTGTGTCGGGATTCATTATCAAGAAAGGAACGCCGCGGGCCATACGCCCGGCGACTCGAATGCCATTCGCGCTGTGAAATGATGTCGGCAGCCCTTACGGGAGGTTTTGCAAAGGGGAAAGGTCCCGTAACCTAACGGCAATTCAACGGACTCCTGGAAGTCGGGAGTGTCAGTTTGTATTTCAGGTTGGCCAGAGGCGCTACACTTCTGGCTGGTGTAGAGCGATCATTGATTAGCAGATGATCGCCACGATGTTGCATCCTTGTTCGTTGTTTCATCTTGTTATGCAGATTTTGCCTAATCCTCTCTAATCCTCAAACCATTGTTGGTCTACACAGACTCGTCCGCGATTATTTATGGCATGTTTATGGCTTTATTTAGTTTTTTGTTTCAGATTAAGTCAAAGCACCACTTTGATATAACAAAATAAACTTTGAGAAGAAATAAATAGCGAAAGGATAGAAGCAGATGGTTCAATACAGACGAAGCGTGAATATGTGCTACTTTATTTATCATCTTCTACTTCATCACATTAAGACATCGTCGTGTGGTGATATGCTGAAACTCACTCAGGCACGGTTAAATAAATAATCCTACTCTGAAAATGTGCCTCTCATTTTTGAGGAGCATTACCAAAAGTAACAAATTGTTCAGCGATCGCAGAACAAAAACACTGTCTTACCCTTCTTCGTTGGCCACCCAACAACACAAACGACCGGGCTACGGGTCACGTCGTGATGCCAAATGTTGATTAATTAAACGCTTCCGCCGCTGGACTATCTTTCCCGTTCCAAACCGGGGCGGAGGGCCATGATTATTTTATGTTTCGGGTCAACTAGGACTCCAACGGACAACCTGCGTAACCGGTTAGCGTACCGTTCTTCTGCAAAACACCTGTCCTGGCTCGCTGGCCGTTCGTTTGGTGTTTTGCTACTAAAACTGGCCAGATGAGGTTCGTTTTTGGGGTTATCAAACTGCCCCGGGAACGATGGCCACCGGGCCGGTGGACAAACGGTTCATCAAACGCAACACTTCACGATGATGCAGGATTTGGCGCAGAATTTGTCGGTGTTTGCGTTGCCAAACGCTTCTCGTATTTGTTGAGAGAAAGTTTGTAAATTTGGATACGATTTAGTGTTGCGTAGCGGAGAAAGGGAAGAAAAAACCGTTTCTATCCACAAAATCGGTACTATCGGCAATTGATTATTTGTTTAACTTGCCGGTACGGTTGGCGTAAGTGGGCTTTGATTAATACTAAACGAGCGACCGTAGGCCATTGATTATCGGTTGATTGATTATTCATCGTGCCGAAAAGAAATAATGTAAATCTGACCCAATCATTAGACCGAAATTGAATACCAACGAAAGCGTGCCCGATCGGCCGATTGATCGATCGATCGATCGATCGCCCCATCCTGGATGATAAAATGGCTAGATAGTTCGCCCTGTTCGACGGCGTGACGCCCCAACGAAATGGTGGTTTTAAGGGTTTGGCGGTCTTCGGTTTCACCGAGCGTCCCATTATTGCTCAATTTATCTTCCCGGTTACGGTGAACGGTGAACTTGACATTCCCATGCCCAGTCCCAGGCCAGCCAGTGACCGTGGTGGTGCCGTATCGGTTCCGACCGCGTACGGTTTGTTTAAGCTTACGGAACTAGCCATCAATCACGCTGCGGCACCACGTCCCGGGAACGGGTGGCACGTAAGTGGCGGGCACCGTCAAAAGGCTTAACCCACACTCACTCGCTCATTCGCTCGTAAATTCTTTGTCCGTCCCATTCGCGGGAGATGATGTAGGTTATCCCGCGGCAGATAGCCGCGGGTTCGTCGCTTGACCGATCGGTCAAATTTGTGGTGTGCAATTACGCCGGACGCCGGCCAAAGGATGAAGGATGTTGCAGCGCACCGAATGAAGACATTTAGCGGTGCATCGTGCCTGCTTCGTGTGCCTAATCGTGCCACTCCAGGGTTGATTTATGTCACTTGCAAAAATTCACCCGACTCGCGAGATGATGATGATTTTTGAGAAATTTGTTAAAAGCCAACAAACGGCCTCGTGGTGGTTCCGTCAGTTTTCAGTCCGTTTATTCTTCCCCATTTCCGCCCGTTCCGATCCGGGAACTCCGGCAGGGCAAATTTATGGTCAATCGTCAACATCGCGGTTCGACGCAACGTCACCCGGGCATCGTAACATCATCATCGAGGTTGTGTCGTGTTAAAGGTTCCTGCTAGGCTTTCGCTATCCGCTCCCCGGCGGCCGCGGTACACGCCGAGACCGATCGTCGGGGTGGTAGTAAAACTTTCTTCAAACAACAGCAACTAAACAACGTCTTCAGTCGGACCGGGCCGGGTTCGCTGGTCGGCGGTCGGCGGCGAGCGCGAACCGCGCAAAGTGGTTAAGTGATCGTAAACCTAAATTCCTGCGTATCGATCAGTAGCGGAGGATCCGGCCTCCGTGTGGGCAAGAGACAGAGAAAGAGAGAAAGAAAGAGAGAGAGAAAGAGAGAGAGAGAGAGAGAGAGAGAGAGAGAAAAGGGCAAAAAAGTCAGCATTCTCATGCGCTGCCCGATAAAAGGCATACTTAACCCGCGATCCCTTCGGGACGGTCATCAATCAGTGGCCTGAAATTAGCGACAAATTTTCGTACCGACACTGACCGGACGGACGGTCGAACCCGTCTCTGGTCCGGACCAGCACGAAGCATTAATTCGCAAATTGGGCGGTGAAGTTGTTAATTTTCGCTTTTCTACGGTACGCTGTAATTTTTGCCAGTATCGGCGCCGTGGGTTTGGCGTGAAGCGGAAACCTGCCGCCAGCACCGGTCGGCGGTCGAGGATTTTCCACGGCCCAACGTTGGCGGCCGGTCGGTGAAGCTGATGGGTTCATTAGTCCGCTCGTTTGGGGCTTACGCGAAGCGGTTGCCCCGGTTTTGTTCAACCGATCCTACTCACGTACAACCATCGGGGATACAAGTACTACAAGACCGTTGAGGATCGCAGCCGTTTTTGCGTCTTCATCGACGTAATCTCGCCATATCAAACGGGCACCCCGGCTTCTTTGTCTTTTTGAACGGTCTGACCTGAGATTTTCGTCGAAAATCTGAGTCTCTGGGTAGAAGACATCGTCGTCCGTCATTCTCATGACATAATCAGTCCACCAAAGCCTGGCGAGGCGAAGTGGTCGCACCTGTTTTCGTTGATCTATAGACCGAGATTATGCCCAGCATGGACTTGAACTAAATGAAGACCCTGTAATTGTCCTTATGAAAGTCAATCATCTTTCCGACGATGCGCGATGAAGATCTGATCAGTGGTAGACTTTTCTCTTCTGGATCCTTCCTGATAGGTACTAACTAATCTATGGGACTAGTCGTTCCTGCAGAACGAGGGAAAATAACTTGTAGTCGATATTGAGCACCGTTAGACTCCTACAGTTGCTACCTAATAGCCTGTCCTCCGTTTTGTGTATGTTCAAGTTACGCTACACGAGATTTTAGAAGCTCGGCTACAATCCCGTCAGTGCCTGGCGCTTTGTTATTCTTTAGTCAACGAATGACCTTAAGGGTCTCTTCGATGCTCAGTGACAAAAGCAGATTTGTATCCGCCAGTGGAGCTTCTGGCTGCTCGGTAGTTTATCCGTGCGAGTCTTACATTTTCTAGGTTCTTACAAATTCTTCCACGAAGACAGCATTCAGCAGACCCCTCGAGCGCTGCCGGGAAGATTTACGACAACAGCCATCGGACCACCGGCTCCGATTCTCTCGACAAAAAACTGTCCCGAGCCCGGCAAGAATTTGAATTTAGCCACGTCCACCTTCCGAAAACCGAGCATGTCACGCTAAACGTTGCACCAAAATGACGTTAAAATATGAGGCAACCTGTCACACCGGGATGCACCAATAAACAAACAAACAAACAGGACGGCAAACAGAATGCGGGTAGCGAACCCGCCTGAAGTGTCGATGGGATGCCATAAAAACGCACCCAACCTTCCGTGATCCTCTCGGAAGGTGGCTCCCAGCAGCCGTGCACATCCGACACGACGGTAGCCCAAAACCATGTGTGCGAGATAACCGTGACGCGGAGGTACAACACGCCGCAGTACCTGTCCCGATATGGTCGCCGATTTTTGAGACACCTTTTACAACGCACCATTCATTTCGGGCACAGCCGAAAAGGACAACAGAAAGGAATCGATACTGCGCCGTTTCCGTTCCGTTTCTTTGGCCAATCGTTCCATAACCGTTCGAACGAACCCGCCACCGACGGACGGTTGCAACATTGTGCGGTTTGCGGGCCGGCGCAGGTCTCTCTGGTCGGGCGCGGTCCGCGCAAAGTCCGTTCCGCATGTTGCACACCCCACCGGGTGACCTTCGCGCCGGATTATCCGATTTATGTTTATGCGATCGCGCAACCGGATCGCACCGTACGCCGCGATCGATGGGGAAATGCTTCGTTTTCTGTTCCGTTCCGTTTTTTTTGTTTTTGCTTTTCTTTTCGCCACCGGAACACGGGCCGGCCGGGTGTTGCTGTCGATTGGTTGTTGTGATGAGTTTGAGGTGGTGCTTTCGAAAGCAGAGCGCCGCAGCAGAAGTTGAGTGAGTCCGCGAGACCGCGAAGCTGTTGGCCGAACCAATAACGGCCAACACGTGTGGCCATCGTCTCGCCGAAGAAAGGCCGAGACGGATGGACGTCTGTTTCCGATGAGCGAGGCTTTGAAATTAAATCGGAATCGGCCTCCCAAAAATAACATCGGCATTTAAGACAAAAAGGATGCGATCGATTGCACTGATTGAAACACAGCAACTGAGAGGAAATGGAAACAAAACCGAAAATAATGGGCTAAAAAGTAATAGTCACTATTAGGTTGTTATTATTACTGCCACAATAGCTAACAAAATAATTACTCATATTATTCATCAATCGATCATAATTTATCATTGAGAACATGTGGCATTTCATGAACATTGGAGTAAGTAATAAAGACTGATATTTAAAGCCCCACTCAATTTATAACAACAGGATTAGCTAAATTAATCAAAACAGTCTGGACCAAAATAATATCTGAGGACTGTAGAAAGGACCGCATACAGCAAATATAGCAAAACTATCACTTAGACGCTTTATATATGGTTTTTGATTGATTTTTGATTGACTATAGAAAACATTTCATCCTCGTATTTCGTAAAATCTTTTGTGTTGAAGGAAAAGGATTGTCGACCAACCGAAGAATCGATGCACCGGAGACGATCTACGGACGAGCCACCGATTCTACGCTGTTGGTTCTTAGTGTTGCCTTTTTGTCAGATTAAGAATGAAAGCATGTGTTTAGCCAATCAGCAGTTCCTGAAACCGGAGGATGCAAGCGGGTTACGAAAAACCGAACCACCGATTACACGCGCCAAACGATCGATCTTGCACGCCTTGCGACACAGTCCCGGGCTTGAGGTTGGTCACGTCAACATTGCGTTGGTCGAATTATAACTTATGCTTTTTTGTTTTCGCCCCAGAGCTCTGCCCACTTCTCAGAACCACCGCAGCCATGGCGACTTAACGCCCTCGACGACGGCTGATTGAGTGTGAAATGGAATTAAGAGATTCGATTCGCGTTCAGGCGTGACCGCGCGCGCGCGCGCAAGAGTACACTTGTTGGGCGCCACCGGTGACAACGACAACACAGCAGTTTCGTTACAAAATGCAGCACCAATCTTCGATTTGCAGCTGCGGTTTGTTGGCCAGACCCATTGTGTGGGCAACCATCCGGAAGAAGTGCACTTGGGCTGAGAACCGAAATTGGCAAACGGATTCCAACCCGTGTTTACCGTCGCCTGGGCAAACATTTTAAAACCATCGCTCTCGTTGGTGAGTCGCTTCATCACGCTTTGGAAAGGAAGTTCCGTTCACGCACGGTACCCGGGTAGCTCGAGTGCTTTAGAAATCACGCCGCTTCACTGGGCGTCGGCGTCGGTCGGGATCCTTGAACGGCCCGCGAATCCTTCTGGTCCGGCCATTGGCCCCGCAGGCGGGCCGGCGTTCTCTTGGTGCAATATATTGCTGCAGAAAAAATCGAACTAATTAAATTAATTACACACCCGCAACTGTTAGCCAGCCGGAGCTGCGTCAGCACGGTTCGCACTGTGGCAGGATATTGCGTCAATCCGGTGCGTGCGTGCATCCGATCGCGAGGTGGTTTACGTTCTTTGCCGCAACCGAAATATGCCGACCGAGGACACTAGACGGTCAATAGCCGGCCAAGTACGATCCACGGAGCAAATCTTTTCGGGCAGGGCGCTACATAGTTCGTCTTCGCTTCGCATTTTCAATTTTCTCCACCCATCCACACCCACGGAAGAACAATCGGCCAGTCAAGTCTCACGCTCCGCCGGGGTCACCATCATCGTGAAGATGCATCGCGTCGTCTCGCTCTCTTCGAGCATAATTTATTGGCAGCCGCGTCGGTGAAGTAGGTCAGCCAGGCAGCCTCACCCTTGAAAGGTCCGGAAGAGAATCGTGCCAGGCTGAGAAGCCGGGAAGCCACTGCATGCTGCTGCTGCCGGTGCACCCCACGACGCAGGTCGGTGCAATTTTTACCTTGCGATCGCCGTGCAGCACAAATTCACGTAACGCAAACCCCGTACCCTGTTCTCGCAGTGTGGTCTCCCGGACCCGGACCTGGATCGAAGACTAATTGCGTCGCACAGTCGCAACGGTAGGCCGATAGATGTTTGCCTCCCCGCTGGGGTGCATCCTCGCATCCTGGCTGCTGGTGCTACTGGATGCCGGTGTCGGCATCGAATAAGGTGCCAATCGGTCGGCCGGTTGATCCTTCCTAGGGGTCCGGGACTTTTTAAACCTGCTGCGACACCTGCGGCGATTGTTTGCCGTCCGGGTTCGGGCCGAGCCTGCCGAGAACGAGATTGCCACAGACCCAAACCGGGACCCGCCGAGTTATTGCTCAATTTTGGTTCCTTTGGCTTTTGGGATAAATTGAAAAATCGCAAAGCGAGTTCCGTGACGAGATGGGCTAGCCAACGGTTGGGGGGTTTCCGAAAACAAGCGGGCTCACAAAAGGAGCAACACCTAGTCGCTGCGGTCGGAATGCCGAAAAACACTGCTGTCCTTGAGGTGTCCTCTGTGCCGAGAGGTGCAGTGAATCGATTGCAGTAAATATTGAGCAAATATTTACGGGCTTTGCTACTTGTTGTTGTTGTCCTTTGTGTGGTTTCGAACGTTTGTCTCCGTTCGAGTCTGGGCTGGGATAATGGAAAGGATTTTTCCACTTCACGGTGACCGGCTGGTGAGCGCCTTGAAGCAACCGCTTCGCTTCTCTAGCCCGATCCGACACAGGGTTTGCCGGAGGGTTAAGCGTCGGCGGAACGACGTGCCAACAAGTCGTTCAGATCAAGTTCGTCTCAGCATCGCATTCTTCGGCTCCGAAGAATCGAAACGGTTCGACCGAGTGCTCCCGATCGGAGTGTAGTGTCCATTTTTAACGACTCCGTTAAAAATCCATTAGCATGATGCTTTTACGCACGAAGAATGAGAGCGAAAAAAAAAGCACGCAAAATACCGTTACCTAGACAAACCGCATCCGGGCGGTAGGTGGGCGGGCTCGATCTGGCGGCCCCTCATTCATTTCACAATATTACCATACCGATGGCGACCCGATCGCCATCCGATGCGCGACAAGACGACGATCATCATCATCATCATCATCATCATCGTCATGTCTAGCATCGAACTCCGCAGCCGAGCCGAGAACAGAACTCACTGTTCGAACGCCCGATCGGTCATTGGCCATGCGTGACATCACCCCCTTTGGCCAGGCACGGGACAGAACCGTGTCACAGTGTCACACACCGAGCTCCTTATTTCGGTCAAACTCATCACGCTTGCGTGTTGTGCGTTTTTTTTTTTTGCGCGCCCGCTTTTGTCTGTGCTTATTTTCGGCTTGTTTCGGACTGTATGTGTGTGTGTGTGTGTGTGTTCCTTGGCCATCGATCGGGTATGATGCCATCGTTACTAATGTACAGTTACATCCACTTTGCATGCCGCGTAAGGAGCGCGCCCGCGGAATTGATACAGCCGGCGGTCGCCCGGGGGCCGATTATTTGTCACCGCAAATGGGTCGCGTGGATTAAGGTGAACGAAACCGTTCCCGACATTGGAATGGTTCGCGCACAGATCGGACCTAATCCTGGCGGTGCGCAACGCCAAGCAGAGCTGATGTAATCGCCTTTTAATGGAACTTCCAGGTGAGCTTAAGTTCAAGTTGTTCGATAAACAAAACACATCATTTTCAGCTGAATATGAAAGAATCTTTATCATCGTATTATCTTTCGAATTTTTCGAATCGATTTTTTGCTCTACGATCTTTCACGGCTTTAGTAGTATGTATCGGTACGTTGTCATGCTGTAACATGACTTAGCCGGGTCTTGTGGCCCATTCCGATCCTGGATCTGCATTTTCTTGCAATATCAAAATCACCACATTTGAATTGCCCAAACCATCTCTCAGACGTATTCACTGCTGAGACATGTCCACTATAAGCTTCCACAAACAAACGATGTGATTCGGATGGCCGATGTTTCTTCAAATTAAAGAAACGCAAAAGTGGCGCTCGACATTTCAAATACCCAGAAAAACCTAAAATACTTCACTGTTTGAACAATGACACTAACATATTTTTAATGTTTGAAATCAAATTTATAAAATGCGTTCTTTCACCTGGTTCGTTCCGCATCACATTATGTCGTACCCATGGCCGCAACGCCTATTTTATAATAATGTTAAATAATGTTGTGGCAACAGTTTTTTACCAATCTTTACTATTTGTTTTTCTACTAACATCTACCATTCGGATCGGATGCTTGTTTCGGATCGTTGCGAAATGTCGGGTCGAGCAAAAACGTGACGAAATTCCGGTACCGGCAATTATCATTCCACATCATCACCCAAGTTGATGGTCATTCAATTTTTCCACCATTGCGGTGTCTGGGTGAAACAAAGATGAGAGGGAATTTTTGTCGGGAACACAATCCTCGGGATCCCTATGGCATGGAGAGGAGCATGGATGCAACAAGACTCACAGGACTTCGGATCGGGGAATCTCGATGTTTACTGTAACCAAAAAATTGGCAGACTGCTTCCTCGGTAATCATTCGTTCGTCTCATTCCTCCTGCAATGACGAACGTACGCGATTTTGACGGACATTCGGACACCGTTAAGGGTGTCTGCCAACCGTTCAACTTTAACCGGATTCTGCTCATCTCTTGACTTTGGGCGCTCGGTCGGCGTTGTTTTTTTTGCCTGTGACTCGTCCGACGGATGAAGAAGACGAATATGAACGCCTACGAAACAGCCTACGCCTACGGTTGCGCAAGGTTAAGTAAGAGTGACAGTGAAGTGTTTGCCGGCCACAAAAATATCCCGTATGTGAGGTATTTCCAACAAACAGACATATTTCCTGTTTTAATCTTTTATTTACAAACAATTTATTGCACACGGTACATTCGTCCACACTGGTAACCGTTTGGTTGAGAACTTTCGGGTGACATTTCGTCGACTTTGACCTCGATCTTGCGATCGGGTGGAATTATTAACCAACCCACCATCTCCAGGTGTATTGTTTCCCCGCCCCCCGCCGGGGTGACACGAACCCTGTCCGTCCGGATCACGGTTCAGCTGGCTGGTTGGCTGAGAGTGATGTTTTCGTTTCGTTTCATTTCTCGTCCGGGTCCGCGCGAGTTATGTGTCACCGTGCACGCCACGGTGTGATATTGAGGTTAATGATAGTTTGTGTTTGTTAGTGTACGTGCTTAAGATTCCGAGTCCGACCGCATGTTTAGGGGGTCCACTTCTTTCGGGGACCCGAAGCCCGGCCTTTTGGAGCGTCCCATTCGGGGCTGATAATGGTTGGTTTGGGCGCTGCATGGCGAGACGGATTGTGGTCTGTGTCCGGTGGTTGGCGTGGGTTTCCGTGTGTCCGATTCACGCCGGGCTATGTTTAATGCATGTCTCGAAACATGTTTCAGTAGTCTTACGATAAGGGCGACCAAAGAGGGTGAGTGGTTGATAAAACACTGAAGGGTTTAGATAAAAAAAAAGTAGCATAAATTGCAGGAACTGGCAGGCTGCAACGGCAGAAGCCCGTGGCCAATTTGTACAATTTTTGGAGCGCAGGAAACCAAGAGTAATCGACACACACGTCGATCGCGTTGATTAATAATGTTATGCCTTGCCTTGCGTTAAACCTTGGCCGCCCTGCCGCCGTCGTTGTCATGGTCACGGGGCCAACGTCAGGGCCATGTTTCCCCCCCCGGGTAATCATTTTGCAACCTCACGGGAGAAAGTGTCTCTGGCGCGGATGGCGTTTACTTCTTATTATCTCGCTTTATTGCGGGGCCATTTTTCGGAGGACGGAAAGACAAACGACCTCGTTGCCGTGAGGATCGTGGGAAGATCGCATCGCTCCGCACACGGGCTTAGGTTTTTATGTGGCGAGATTACTTTCAGTCCACCCGCCACATTCTGTTTCGTTTCTGGTTGCTTGCCTCAAAAAAGGGATTGCGGCGTGCACTTTCCTGAATTCTGATGTTCTCTCGCTCGCTTCCCGGTGCCATAAGTGCTCTGCGCATAAGTGTGCTGCGTTTCGGCTCGGGTAGAACGGCTTGGATCGGTCATCCTCACACGCGTCGTTTGACGTACATTTTGCCTCATGGGCTCCAACGGCTTTTTTGGCCACGAGGCGGCCTTCCGGGGTGGCCCAAAAATGTGGGTCAGGCAACGCCAACGCTTCGCGTACCCTCCGCATCTTGCGCAGCGCCCGCTAATGAAGACAACCACAAACGTCGGTCGGTCGGTCGAGGCACTTATTTCATCGCCAACGTTCGCACAGATTGGCTCCCGTGATATTGTTTTTACCCAGCTCCGGGGTTCGCCTTCTTTCTCCACCACCAACAACAACAACATCCAACTCATCCGAGCCACGGGCTGATGAAATCGAAAATGATGCGCAGTGAAACTGTGTCCGAACGGGACGCGGACAGGCCGGGAGAGTGCCGGCCGGCATGGCCAGTACCGAACCTTGGCCTTGGCCTCCCGGAAGAAAGTGATCGGCGATCGGATCGGAGAGCGGTGCGAGCGGTGCGGCGCGGTAATAATATCGCCCCGAACGTGACCTTCCATTACGGCGCACTTATACTGCGCGCTTCGGGACCCTCTAACAAAATCCGATCAAACTGTGCGCCCCCCGCGTGAGCATTTGGTGCGATGACGGTGGGAAAAACGAAAGACTTAAGCGACGAACCGGTGGCGGTTGCGAGTCATCGCAAGGAATTGACTTTCAATCGAGCGCCAGCAAACCGGCTGCCGTGTGCCAGACAAATGTCATACCGGTCTGCACGATCGCTCGGTTTGACCTACATCCTGGTGGTGCGGCCAGCCTGTTCCGGCGTCGCATCGGGTCCCCCGGTTTATTGCTCGTATGCTGCCCGATCAGCTACTACTTGGTACCACAGAATGGCAATTTGATGGCCCAAGAAAGGAGGCTGCTTTGCGGTTGTGTCTATCGGACGCGATTCCCCGAGCTGGCTGACTGGCAGGTCCTGGGCTTCTGCACCGTTCAGTAGCAGCAGGATCCGATCGATCCGGTGGCCAAACCGGGAAAAAAACAAACCCGTTTGAACATTTCTTCACCCGCTCCTGATCTGCCAACGGGCTGAGGTGAGTCCGTTTTTTTACTTCCATTTGCTGCTACTGATTTTATTTGATTTGTTTCTCTCTGCGGTGATGCGGTCTTTTATGGCGCACTGGCCGGCGTTGGTATTGGAATGCGATTTTTTTGTGGGTTTTCCGTTTCATTCAGCCAACACGGAACGGGAAAGAAGACTAACGCACAGCATAACGTGATAGGGCCCTTGATTTTTTCCGCCATTGGGACCGATTCGATGTGTTTGCGTGTGTGTGAGTGTGCGGCGGCGGCAATTGGGTCAGCGGTGCGCCGCTGTGTAGCATAACCTTAATTGATGCATAATGGGTTTGCGGAATTTTGCGTCAAAAACGATAAAAAACTAGAGATAGGTTAATGTTTTTGTTCCAAACCATCGGTCTGCTGCTGCATCGGTAAGGATCGTCCTTTTTTGCTGTGACTTTGAGTATAGTAGCGAGTATTTATTTCATACGGATACTCTCTTCGGGGTCTTAATGTGTAAGGTTTTCTTTCATAGAATAACCATGTTTTATACGCCTGTTTGCGGATTATGCGAAAGGAAATAGAACGTCGTGTGGGTAATTTTTAGCAAAGTAAAATTTGTCATTCCGAGTCGGCTCAGAAGTGTGTACGAGGGTGGTTTCCGTTTTCCGGAAAGTTTCTGAACACTATTTCTGAACTTTACTTTTTACTTTATAACATAGTCCGTCAAAATAGTGTTCGTTAGTTTTCCCGTTTCTAATAGTTTTTTTCTGCAGAGTTAGTGAATTGACGCTTGAGTGAGTCTAAGGTCTATCAATGAGACATGACACGCTACAGAACTTGCTCTAGCTGACTCCAATAAAGAAGGAAAATTTATCGCAAACCTTAAAATTACAATATTCGCACAAGTAAGTTAAATCTCAAAGATTCAGTATGAGTAATAATATTTTTAATATTTGACTAAATATGATTGTAGGTCATTAGTCATGACCCCATAACCGTACTGCTGACCGTCTGACACACTGAGCACAGTTTCCAGGCATCACAGACCCCCTGCTGGGACCGATAGCACCCCATTGACCAACTTTTGGTCGAAACTCTGCCCCAAGCACCGAATCGGGTCAGCAGTTGGGGTAAGAATTCAGAATTAAAATGCCACACTGCCGACTTTCGTGAACCGACTGTGAACTTTGGTCACACTGACTGTTTTTGTTAATTATTGCCGTAGCGCAGGTTGTGGAAATGGGTTCCGTGAACACAAGTCACCTGACGTCAAGCGTTCGCGTTCCACTTCCTGGGCTTGCTCCAGGTGCCACGAAGGTTTCCGTGCCACGGCAGACCTACAAATCCCATATACTACTCGCGCACCGGGCGCACCGGGTGCTTCCACCAGCGAAAGAGAAAAACGGAAACGAAGGGAGACAGAGAACGAGAGAGAGAGAGAGAGAGAGTCCGACGCGTCCGCACCTTATCCGCCGTGCCGCGTCGGAGCGCACCGATTTAATTACTCATCTATTCAGAGCCGCCATTCAGGGAGATTTGAATTAATTAGCTAATCTCTGCTGAAACTGTGCCAACGGAAGTGCCAACGAGGTGCCGTCCCATGGGCCTGCCAGGGGGACTGCTGAACCACCCCGGGGGGGCCTGGGGCCCAGTCTGAGAGAAATGAAAAGTTTTGTTTCCATTTCATTCCACTTTCCGCCATTCCGGGGAGGAAGCCACCTGCAGGTCTGCACCGACGTATCATTTTTGTTGCCGTTGTTTCGCTTCCCATCGCAACCTCACCCTCCGAACCGGTGAAGGGGGAAGGCCGACTTCCCGTTGCATTTGCCCGCCGGCAGCCAGCCGGCCGGAGGATTAACCGGGAGTCATTAATAAATTGTCGAGCGAATGCACCGCCGACGGGAATGGGGCGATGGTTGTGGCAGTGGCGGTGGCGGCGGCGACGGAGTGTGCCCTACGGGCACCAACAATGCACGTTGGAAATGGTGACGCGCTCCCGGGAAACTCGGAGGCTGGTGCGACGAACCGATGCCCCGTTCGTCACTTGCGCTCGTTCCCAGCGAGGCGAGCGTTGAAGTCACCCGGGGCGTTGTTGATGACGATCATTAGTGTGGGGATGTGGGCACCCTTCAGGCGGACGCGCTCATTTTGTGGGGGGCCGGGGGCGCGCAATAGATGGCCAATTTCGTCGCCGAACGAAGTGACGAGACGTCAACTGCACCGGAAACTGGAGCTGGATCCACACTGAGCCGGTTTTGACGTCATCGTGATGGCGGTTCCCAAGTGGACCGGTCCATAACTCACGTGCCCAGACCGGACCGGATGGCGCTGATGAATGACCGGCCGGTAGCTTAGCCATTTTAAGGCTCCTTTCGGAGTGGGCGAGAAATAGAAACTCGGCGGGAGAATTTGGTCTGGAAGTGATTTTTGGGGTCGTGTTCCGGGTATATTGAACCGACTGCGGTATAACATGCTTTATTCGCGAGTGATGTCCTTCAACCGATTGACCAAGGCCGGGGCTTCGCGCGCCCTCACTGGTGCAGCAGCACGGAAGCGGTCGGTCCTCGGGCGGCGTTCGGGTTGCCGTTGAACAGTGGCTGTCCCTGGCCGCTGGCGATCAGCTGGCCGACGGTCGGGTTTCGCAGCAGCACGGCCGGCTGCAGGGTGTGGACCAGCTGGGCCCGCGTACCAACCGACGGCTGGTGGCGGACGACCGCATTGAAGCCACGGTGATCGTCAGCGGTGTAGTCCACGATCCGCTCAGTGCCGTCCGACTCGAGCGTCCGGTACTGGCCCCGAACCCGGTCGCCGTGGCGCACCTCCTGCTGGCTCTTGATGTCGCCCGAGTGCTCGTCACGCACGGCATACCCGTAGCTGTAGTCCTCGTGATCGTAATCCCCGCGACGGTCCTGCTCGTCCTGCAGGTTGTGGTGCTGATGGCGTTCGCCATATCGCTGCTGCTGATGCTGCTGCTGCTGGTTGCCGTAGAGATCGTTCCGGTTGTAGCCGTCACCGTCGGCGTGCGAGCGGAGCAGATTCGGGCGATCCTGGAGTCGGCGGGACCCCAGATGGTACTGCTGGGCGTCGACGCACGCACCGATCACCATCAGCCCAACGGCAAGCAGGGAGATCTGTAAGCAGGCAGATTACGGTAAGTGAGCTAATGAGCTGCGTCCTGCGCTACCGCTACCTACCATCGAGGCCATTCCGAAGTTGTTTGGCAAACTCTGAACACAACACTGAGCTGGTGGCGGTAGTAGTGATGCTGTGGATGCACGAGACTGCACTGATGCTTTCCCTAGAACGGTGGCACGCGTTTTATAGCACAGGTGATGGCGCGATCTGCCTGGCCCAGAACGCCTGGCCTGGCGCACCTTGAGCAGGCGCCTTTCGTCGCGCGTGCGGTATGCGCCAGCTCGGATTTCATCCGGTTGATCTCCACCGGCTAATCAATTACGCTACGCGTTGAGTATTCACATTTTATTTGGTGATCATGCACTGTTTGTCCCCGTCCCCGCCATTACCTGGCTTGTTGCGGTCTGCGGCGGTGCAGAGGGAGAGTGTTCTGTTACAGAACACAGAACAGGGGTTCGCGCGCTGTGCTGCGCCGGTAAAGGTCAAGTAAAGTGTGAAGCGTGCAGTCAGCGCCGCAAAGATCTTCTTTCCGTGTGCCAGGAGCGCGTCGATCTGGGCGTGATGGTGTTTCGCTAGGGCGAACGGGAAGTGATATACTTGTTCTTTAGCGTACTTTGAGCCGTAGTACAGTGGCGTGAGCTCTAGATTCCAGCGCTAGCGCAAGGAGCACAATTACAATGTCAGTCAGGCGACGGCAGGGGCGTTTCGAGTTGACACGTGTCACGGAGTGCGGTTACGCGCCCCTTCTGTTTGCCGACGATACTTAGTTGTCGTTTATTGAACGCTACGGTCACCGATTTTGAGACAGCATCCTACAACCCGAGGATCATGACGATACAACACATTTTTTTAACCTTGCGTTTGTCATGAGTCATGCTCATTTGATCAATTTATATACAATTTATATTTTTGTATAATTGTGTGGTTTAGCATGTTTCAAATAAATTAATTTGATACTTAAAAGAACTAAATGAATTGAAATAATGTAACCATTCAACCGGCACTCCATTAGATGTTTTCCTCAGACAGTTGAGTGGAGTAAGGTCTAGGATTGGTTGAATCCTAGCCATCGAAATTTGCGAAACGTGTGAGAATAACCTGTAAAATTATGAGCCCCACAATGTTTCTCACTCTTCCATGGTGTGGCTCATTTTCGTAAGAAACGGTAATCACCGATGCAATGTTTCTTCCCCGTCCTCATCTAACCCGACCATCAATAAAGCCGTCCTTCCCGGGGCGCGTCGCTCGCGGCACCAGGCCTGGAACAAAACGGAACCGGAACATTATTCAACCACACACTCGTTCTCACCGTGGACCGTTTTCGGCCAGTCGCGCTGCCGGCCAGCGGTGTGATTTATGAATGAACTAGATTTCAATCCACCTCGACACACACAACATTTATCACCCTCATTCTTCTCGCGCGATCGCGTTTTTCTTCGCTTTGCGAGCCGACCGAGCCTTACAACGGGTGGGAAGAAGAAACGCAAGACCGCCGCCCCATCCAGCTTCGTTCGGTAATTTTGGGACGCGAAGCCCCACATCGTCCCCAGAGGCCGCACGTCGCGCCGCCTCGCTCGGCTCTGTAGTGTCTGGGCTGCTGCCGGGGAACATGATACTGAAGTTGGGCTGGCGCTTGCAGGGGTGGCGATTGAGGCACCTGATGACGCGGGAGCGCGCATCGTGGTTTGGCGTAACTTGTTCGACTTGTCCGTGGCCATGGGTTCGATCTCCGGCGGTGGCCACTGCATCTTCGCTGCCCGGTTTCTTCGTCCGCCCGGTGTCGTAGTGTTTCCGGTTAGTGTGCCGCTGCTGCTGGAGCCGCACCGTCTCAGGATGAAGCGCTACCGACCAAGTCGTGCGCTCGCTCCAGATGTGCGAATGTAAATCTTGTCTTTCTGTCGTTACGAAACTGGGGCCTAGTTACCCTAGGTGAGATAAGAAGATTGAGGCCCATCGCAACACGGCGATATGATTAGGCCTCGCTTCGAATTCCTGGTGCGGGATTGAACTGTTTACTAATTAGAATTAATTTTCCAGCCACTTTTTCACCCTTTTGTCATAGCAGCTATCTTGCTGTAGTATGCTTCACTTTCTTCCCATTTACTGCGGCCGCTGTGAGCGTCGTCGGTGCCTTTGGCCGTGCCGAAAGTAGAACCAATTAAAAGTCGTCGAAAAAAGTAGTGGCCCCGGTGATGGTGCGTTCGATCGTTAGTGCGCTTCTCCCAGGGGCCCAGTCTGAGCGGGCTTACGCTTTACGACTCCTTTACGGAACGGCCGAGGGCCCCGAGGGTGCCCGCGGCCCCAGTGGGAACATGGTGGGCCCAAAACATGTTACCCACAGACCCCCGGCAAACTCGCCGGCGGAGAGGAAAAAAAACCCCAAGCCCCAAGACGCATGGGAACCGAAACCGTCGGCAGAGTGCGGCGCGAGGGTCCTAGATTTGTGGTTTGTTTGACTCGCCAAACATTGTTGACCTTAATTTTTATGACGCGCAGATCAAGAGTACCGAACACACTTTTCGGGCGCACTTTGGGCCGTTTCTTTCCCTTCTTTTCTCTCTTGCTTTTTTGTCGAGGCAGGAAGTGGGTTGGTTGATCATTTTTCTTTTCTCCGGTGTCCGGCCGGCAGCCCTCTAACCAGGCCTCTAACTGGCCCACCGCCCCAAAGGGGGGCTCTACGAGTGGTCGGGCGCGTGGCTAAGCTTTTGCACCAACTTTTCGACCATCACCATGGGGACGACGCTGCTGATGACGCTGTCGGTGGTTGGCGCGTGAGGCTGTGGCCGCGTGTTTTACGGATTCACGGGAACCGTGCGTCGGGAATCTGGGCCGGGTAGGCCGAGTTCGCAGAGATGGCGAAAATTACTGGAGCAGTATCACTAACAAACGGCAGCCACTAACCGCAGCCAGCACACTGCCGGCGGCAATCGAAGATGTCTTAATTTGAAGCGACAACGGGTTACTTGCGCCGCTCTGGATTTGGCACGTTTCTCGTGGCTTAATAGTTCGTGGTTTGTATTTTGACTTTGCCAGTGCTCTATTTATCCAGCTGCTCCAGATTTTATTTTGGCTTTGAAGCTCGTTTGCGGGTCGCATTTTTTTCTAGTTGGTTGGAAAAATATCAATTAACTTTTCAGAATGCGGCCAACTTTTCTTGTGTTTACTTACTTAAATCAACTTTCTCTTAATTTATTATACATTTTAGCCGACTCTATAGCTATTTATTTTTTTACAAAAACAGTTAACGGGCAACGTATTGACAATTGATATCTGAACTTAGAACATAGAACTAACACTAATCACAACTGACGAAATGGTGACGCCTGACAGACGCTGGTAACCGTTATTTTAGGAGAAACAGTAACAGTAACATAGATGAAACAGTTACTAAGAATACATGAAAGCAAAAACATTACGACACTGATCAAGAAACATATTAAAGTCAAGTTCAGTTCAAGTCAAGTTGAAAAATGTTTATAGTAACGGGTCATTAAGTCCAGCGAGAGTGATTGAAATGCTTGGTGGAGATTCTTTTTTTGACCGATCGATTGGAGACAGCGCGAAAATTTGGAGAACACGATGGTTTGGTTTGTATTTGTTCACTTACTCACTGCGCTTCGCTTACTGTTGTGTCATGAGACAGTTTCGACATGAATGATCCTTGTTTTGAGACAACCTTGACAAAAAGCTTCCGGGAGACAAAACTCTAACGGCTTTCCGTAATAAGAAAGAGCCTCAGTAAATAAACTTGTCGTATTGCGTGTAAAACTGAACTCGTTTGCCTTATGCTCTTCATGCGCCCGTAGGAAGCGAACAGAAAATTGGATACCCGAAGCCCCCGTTTTCTGGAAATGGTGTGATTGAGTGCCAAATTAATGGCCCGTCTTAAATGCTTGCTCAGGTGCAAAGCCGTGCGCCGCGCTGTGTTGCGAGCTGCACACGAGCCACGAGAGCCACGATGTTCGCTGAGTGCGATGTCCCGTTTCTTATTTGGAGAAAAAATTACGTTCATTCATTTGCATCGTTGACAATCGCATTTCGCGGCTGAAGAAGTAAACACCAGAAATATTATGCATTCGCAGGTTCTCTTTCTACGGCATCCTTCTTTTCGGCGCTCGTAGTCTGAAGATGCAAATTTGGACGAAAGCAGCACGGGCATTGGCATCATCAATGGATGCACCGAGCAGAGTGGGCTTCACCGGTTTGGTCATCTCAAAAAATGCTTGACAAGTTACTCAACACGTTTTTCTTTGTTCAATTAATTCCCATTCTGTTGCGCTTTGTCATAAAACGGTTTTTGAACGATCATTTTTAGCAAGACAAGCAACACAAAACTGATCGTACGTGAGTGCTCTACAGCATGAGCTTTGGATGGGCAGCGTCGGGTGTTTTGGCACACTTTCGGGCACACTCGGCAGCAAGCGTTTGTGATGTCTTCCTGATGTCTGTCGAGGACGCGGCGTTTGTTGGGCCTTCAAGGACCTTGCCACCACCTTGACGAGGCCAAACACTCTGGGGAAGTTGTTTAAACGAAGCGTACGTGCGAATATTTGCCGATGCATTTTGCCGATGCATCGATTATTCAACGACATTTCTGTGCCTCATTATCACATCTGGCGGTTCGACAACAGATGCCCACAGAATGTTGACGGAGGCCCCGGGAGCGTTAACGGTTACCGGGAAACGTTTTGTCACCCGGCCGCCATAACACGGGGACCGATCATAACAGCAATGCATCGTGACCCTTGGGTTGGGTAATTTCGGCACCGGCAAATGCCCTTCAGCGACAGCGGTGAGATGCAAATCAGGACAGAGCGTGTGCATATCGTGAGGATGTCACGTTGGCCTTCCTGTTCCGGGCCATCAAGGACCTGTAGCTTGAGGGCGCCTCCAAGGGCCAAGGCCAGCCAGCTACGCGTCCTGCACGCTTCAGCAGACAGGAAGTGAATATCTTTGCATGTGATGTTTTTATCTGTTCATGAGTCCTTTTTTATTACAAACCATGCCCATCGGGCCGGCCTTTGGAGGACGGTACGAGTGTTGAGTAGAGTTTCCGTAAATAACAACGAAAACCTTCCCAGCTTTTCGTTCAAGCTTTCGGAACACGGAAAACGGCGACCTCATGAGTGATGGAACGATCCATAGCCGCCAGTCCCCGTCGGTTGCTTTGGCTCAGGCAGCCGTATTTATTTACGATCCGTTGCTCATTTGCATTTAACGGTCGCCGTAAAATCAGCTCGTCGGTGGAACCCAAATTTCGATGCTTGCGCTTCTGCCTTCCGGCGGGCGTTGGTTCGTCCGTGGTAATAAATCAATAATAATTATTATTATATAGTTCGAGTTTTCCTTTCTTTTGCCGTTGTTCAACGGTTGGTCAACTGTATCCGACCCTCTTTGCCGGTCGGCATTGGGGATCAAGTTTTTGAATAAGTGATTTAAATAATAAAAATTAGTTCCAAAAGTGATCTTAAGCAAAAGCGTCGGCAGTGTTTGAGATGTTTTACCTGAATGTTGATTATTGAACAGGTTTCACGGTGATTCGCTTCAAACCGTAATCCGACAGCACTGTGGACTGCAGTTGAAAGGGGTTTTATTGCGAGTGAAAGTGTACAAAATTTGAATACACCATCATAGCACAAAAACGAAATTTAGCAAGAAATTTAGGATGTGTTTCTGACTTTCTGCCAGAGCTCGAGAGCTTTCGAATGATAATAATCGCTATAAAAACAGGGCCTTTCTGCCGTTCTTGCAGACCTCAACCTTAGCCCAATGCAGCGTCAACTGCCGCGTGTGATTGCCATGTGTCGCAAGTGGGAGTGCAAACTATGAATAAATCACAGTTACTGACAGCTGCTTTGTCGGCCATATTTTCGTACGGATTACGAAGGGGTTGAACGAGAAACCGGTCGATAACCAATGTCCTGGCGGTTACATTAACAGGTGAGCCCTTCAACATTTATCGCAGGCGCCGTCGACCCTGGTGTGTATGTTCGGAACCGACTTTCTGAATTTTCTGTGATAAGGGCGTGTTTCGATCCGGGAGCACTAAAAACCCTGGGTAAACGGATTCGGCGCAGAGCTGTCGCCGGACCATACCTTGGTCGCCCGAGGGTGTTTCCTGCTGATGTGTTTCTTGCGTTGGGTGTTTCAGCAAAAAAAGTAAAGGAACAGGAACCCTCCAACGAATGAAATTGGAATTTAGGACACCACGAAATACGCAAGTCCCAGATTCGGCGGATGTTTAAGGCGAATCTGATTGAAAACAAAATGAAACGAAAGAAAAAATCCCAAAAGTGGCACATTCGTGCCACAGATCATACGAGGTGCCCGTTCATCATACACACCGGCTCTTCTGGAACCACAGCCTCGCGCATGGAAGCATTTTAATTACATTTTTATGTTCTCGCCGGACAACGTGTTTCTTCTTGCGTGCAACCCAATGAAGAGGTCTCGCCATCGCGGACCATCCCCTCCGCCCGCCACGGTTCCTGTTCCAACGGTCATGACCGAACCGTTCCGATGGCAATGAGCAAACGGCCCAGTGCCATGCAGAACCGGGAACATCACATGTTGAACATGTTTTCTGCGCCGTTTTGTGGCCGGATAGGGTTTTTTCGTTATCCAAGGAATAAATTTTGTGCAAGAGTTGCGCCAAGGATAACTGTCAATTGCATCTTGATCCTTTGACGAGGAACGGTAATTGAAACGATTAGAGTGCTAATGGGTGCGCAGTCAGCATTATTTAGATTCTGTTTCTTTTTTTGAACGTTAGTCACCTTCGGTTGCCTCCGGGATTTTTGGGTTTTGCATTTTCCTCCATCGTTCAGGCTGTATTTTTTTTTTGTTTATTCACCTTTCAATTCACCGATATGTGTTCCGATGGGTCGAGATTTTTCTGTCGTCAGCATATAGCTTAATTTAAAATCTTGGAGACTTCTACACGGAACTTATTTCAAGGATGTTTAGCATAATGGCGTAATGGCATGGCAAAGAACTGTCTTAGTTTTACAGGGTGAGCAAATTAGTGTGCATTTTTTCATTTGGTTATAAAACAAAAACGGCTGAATATTTTTCGATGCTTAAACTTTTATTTGAAAGGTTGATTCCTAACATTTTTTTATGTAAAACAATTTTGGTAAAATGTTTACCAGGATTGGCTTGGCAGTAGCTTATTCGGTGACCTATTTTTGAGTACATTTTCGATTGTATGTGCCTATTTCCTCAATAGCAACTTGAATTTTGGTCTTAAGGTTGTCAATAGCTGCTGGTATGTTCGCATAACATAAATATTGATTGTGGCTGTCACTGTATGGCACGTAGCGCCGTCTTGTTCAAACCAAACGCCGTGTTCAAACCAAACGCCGTCCAAGTTCTCAGCTTCAATTTCGCGAAAAACCAAAAAGCCAAAATCCGCACCAAACAGTCACTCGTTGTGGATGCATTGGCTTCTCTTGCACGATTTGTGAGTTTTCCGAACCACAATAGTGCTTATTATTAGGTCTAGGTGTTAATTCGTGCGGTTTTTATTCAATATTTATAACCTAATTACAACAACATAACGTATAACTAACTTATTGAAAGTATTGCCCGTCGTTAGCGACGACTTTCTCCCATCTTTCGGGTAATTCCTCGATTCCGTGTCGATAGAAATTCTTATCCTTATCAGCGATCCAGTCAGAGACCCATTTTTCTATACTTTCATAAGAGAAGTGAACCGCTGTGCTGCCAAATCGTTACTCATGTAACGGAACAAATACTAGTCCGAAAGAGCAACATCTGGTGAATACAGCGGGGGGTTAATAGTTCCCATCCGACATTTTCGAGATAGGTTTTGACCGGTTTTGCGATGTGGGATCGAGTTTTGTCCTTTTGAAAAATCAGCTTATCATGTCTTTTATCCCATTTCCGTCGTTTTATGGCCAAAGCTTTACTTCAAATGCATTAATTGTGGTTTATGGGATTGTCCTTCAACAATTTAATAAGGTTTTAAAAGCTCAAAGTATACCACACCTTTCATATCCCACCATATGCACAGCATAACCTTTGCGCAAGGAATATTTTGCTTTAGTTGCGGTGGCCCTGGTTCACCAAGCTGTATCAGGGTTTTTTGCGTTTAGGATTCTTGTAATAACTCCCCTTTTCATCACCAGTGACGATTCGGTACAAGAACCCCTTTTGCTGCCGTGCAAGCAGTAATGAAAAAGTACTCCCCGCAAAACTACTCTACAAGGAACAAAACTTGACATGTTCAAATGCTTATAAAAGGTGTTGTTTGCACTTTAGCAAAAAAACATATACTGCGTTAGATGCGTAATGACAGTAGCTGTCAAACACATATTTCATTTCAAAAATATTCGTTATACTTAGTGAGCAGTGCCATGTATTGTAAACCGCACGAATTAACACCTAGACCTAATACATAGCCACCGAGGTGGAAATGATCTTCAATGAAATGTGCTTTTGACGAATGATTTGACGACCTACCACTTTGGAAATATTTTTTTCATATTTTCAAATTTTCTGCAACCAAAATTGTATTTTATACATAAATGTTAAGAATAAACCTTTCAAATAAAAGTTCAATCATCGAAAAATATTCAGCCGTTTTTGTTTTATAGCCAAATGAAAAAATGCACACTAATTTGCTCACCCTGTAGTATAGTTAAAGAATAGTTTTAGACCAGAGCTCTAAAAGGATATTAATCAAAGATTTCATTTCGGATTAAGAAATATCCTTCCATGCGTAGGTACGTGAACCCCTAAAATATACTTGACAGATATTAGGTGAGCATAATAAGCCGTAGGTGATAGTTTACAATATTTCGTGGTCGTAGCGAACTAAGCACACAGAGCGACACCGCACATCAATGGTTTTAGTCCTAATAACACACTTTCCTCACAAATACAATGATTTAACAAAGCATATCACATTAACATTAACTTGAAGAAAAATTAATTTTTGAAGTTAGCAGTTTAGCAGCTAAAAAGTACTGCGTATGCCAACGCAAAAAAATAGACAATAAACTTTTGCAACAAAGCACACAACATCGAAGTAATCGTTTTCCATGGCCGTTATCATTTTCTGCGATGATGTTTTAAACCGCGATCGATGCCTAAATGATGCTCAGTAGAAACATTGCATACGAGTACGAGAGGTGGACGAAGTCGGTGAACTTTTCCAACGAAATCTGACCAAAGAAGCCGCTGGTGAATCGCACGGGCTGCCTGCTGCGTCCGAGGAGCAGCAGGAATGTAAGCATCGCTGAACGGTACTCACGGTGGAACTTCCGGGAGTAGCGCATCTGCATCATCCATCTTGTGGCGTACAGCTTTTCCCCTATGAAGCAATTCTAAATCCAAAAGTTTTTAAATATTGGGAAAAAGGATCAACAGATTAGCTACTGCCGAGCAGAGTTGGGCTATACCTACCATAGACTGAACCTTCTCAATTAGGTAGCAAAAGATGAAGTAAACCAAAACAGGAGTACTAGATACTCTACGAAGAGCTAATTTCGTCGAAGGAGTTTAGACGTGGCAACATGTACAAGCAGTTCAACCACGACCGTTATCGATGCCAAATGGTATTGAAGAAACAACGAACCGGATCACTCGTTCCAGCACCGATATTGTTCTACAAGAGAAACAGCCCAGATTTGAGATCAAATTTACAATTTCATTTCGATCTCCAAATTACTCAAAAATTTCACAATGTCGCTTAGCGCAGCGTCGAAGCTCTCCGTTGTAAATGTTCCAGAACCTAGCTTCGGAGCAGTCCTGGTGTGATGTTTGAGGTAGTTCGGACATACGTGACTCCACCGTCGCGTCCAACTCTCCCAAGCAAGTCGCCAGAAGCTCCATCTCTCCCAGAAAGCCAACAATCATCGAATATGCAATCGTACAACCCACAAAAAAACCCATTACGGGGATGGGAAGAAAATTCTGGTATACGAACTGAACTAACCGGCCACCGGCGGGCTCGCCACGAAATAGAAATGGCTATAACTGTTTAAAGACAGTCCGGTCGTCCAAAACTGAATATATGAGAAAACTAACAAGATTTGAGGTGATAAAATGAACAGATTGCTCACGCGATACCAGCGATTCCTGATTACTTCGGCCACGGGGAGCTCACGGGCAAATGTTCTGTCATTGAAAAAATCCACCACTTGTTGAAACTCGTCAAAGTGTCCCGTATAGATGCACAGCAATACCAAAGTGCTGATCTGCATAGTGCTATACGCCGACGAGATGACCGAGAATTGCACGTCCTGCGGCTTATACTTTGTGTAGTACAACTTGTGAACAAAGCTTCCCAACAACAACAGGTGAGAGAAAATGTGCACTATAGTACGACACTTGTCCGATCGGGTACGGAACGGCGCAGGAAATCCAAGCAGCTTTTGAGAAGGGCGAAGAAAGTGGAAGTAATCACTTTCATGGCGCAGATTTCGGAATGTGTCTAGCTCCCGTTTAATCCACTCCATTGCTAATTGGAAACTGACATTACGCTGCGCTCGGGTCCTAGTGTAGTAACTTCGTCCTTTGGAGGAACTACTAATTTACCGGTAACAAGACGTGGATATGAAAAATTCAGTGCCTTATCTGAAGGAATACTTGATTAATCGTAGTGACCTTACTCTTGACCAGCTTTCATAAGATCTTCCCAGAGAACGGTGGCCTTTGATGGTCTACCCTCGGCTGGAGCTCATTTGGTTAGACTATACTTTCGGGGCCCATGTTCTTTGATCGATTTTCCTGACGATCCAATCCAATATTTATTACTGGGCGTTGGGTTTTGACTCGCCACATTTTGAGTCCGCATAGTACAGAGGTTTGCCCCTATTAACGCGAATCTGTTCTAACCCTCAACAAGTGCCTGACTTTGGTACTCTAATTGAACGATAAGCGATGGCAAGTATAGGAAACTTGCTTATGATCTTCGTTCCGCTATCGTTCCGGTAACGGAAACGACCAGAGCGCTAGAAGGCGCACAGTCAGCATGATTTAAATTATGTTAATTTTTGTTCGAACCTTCGATAAGCCCCGGGAATTAAGGTTTTTGCATTTTCCTCCATCCTTTATACTATTTGAATTATTTATTTTTACTTTCAACTCACCGACATGTGTTCCGATCCGTGGAAATTTTTCTAGAAACGACCTCAGGATATAGATTAACATTAAATTTTGGAGCCTTCTGCTCGGAACTTATTGCAAGTGAATGTTTACCATAATAGCATAATTTATAAAGAACTGGTTTCGTCGTAGTGTAATTTAACAGTAGTTTCAGAGCAGAGTTCTAAAGGGATATTGATGGAGGCGCTCAGATGGTTTCATTTCGGATCAAGAAACATTGTTTAATGCGTGTTTATTTGATTCCATAACATATGCTTGACACATACTAAGTGAGCATAATAAGGCAGCAAGCCATAATTTATAAAATTGTTTCGGAGATTTCGCGATTGTAGATGGAATCAAGCATACAGAACGGTACCGCACATTAATTGTTTTCGTCCTAATAACATACTTTCCTCACAAATAGCAAATAAAATGATCTTATGAAGCATATCATATCAACCTTACGTGAAGGAAAATTAATTTTAGCATTTAGCAGTTTAGCAACTAAACAGCATTCCGTGTGTCAATAAACTTTTGCAACAAAGCACACAACATCGAAGTAATCGTTTTCCATGGCTGTTATCATTTTCTGCGATGATGTTTTAAACCGCGATCGATGCCTAAATGATGCTCAGTAGAAACATTGCATACGAGTACGAGAGGTGGACGAAGTCGGTGAACTTTTCCAACGAAATCTGACCGAAGAAGCCGCTGGTGAATCGCACGGGCTGCCTGCTGCGTCCGAGGAGCAGCAGGAATGTAAGCATCGCTGAACGGTACTCACGGTGGAACTTCCGGGAGTAGCGCATCTGCATCATCCATCTTGTGGCGTACAGCTTTTCCCCGATGAAACAATTCTAAATCCAAAAGTTTTTAAATATTGGGAAAAAGGATCAACAGATTAGCTACTGCCGAGCAGAGTTGGGCTATACTTACCATAGATTGAACCTTCTCAATTAGGTAGCAAAAGATGAAGTAAACCAAAACGAGGAATAGTAGATACTCTAAGATGACACTAATTTCGTCGAAGGAGTTTAGACGTGGCAACATGTACAAGCAGCTAACCACGACCGTTATCGATGCCAGATGGTATTGAAGAAACACGAATCGGAGCACTCGTTCCAGCACCGATATTGTTCTACAAGAAAAACAGCCCAGATTTGAGATCAAATTTACAATTTCATTTCGATCTCAAAATTACTCAAAAATTTCACAATGTCGCTTAGCGCAGCGTCGAAGCTCTCCGTTGTAAATGTTCCAGAACTTAGCGTAGGAGCAGTCTTGATGAGATGTTTGAGGTAGTGCGGACATACGTGACTCCACCGTCGCGTCCAACTCTCCCAAGCAACTCGCCAGAAGCTCCATCTCACCCAGAAAGCCAACAATCATCGAATATGCAATCGTACAACCCACAAAAAAACCCCATTACGGGGATGGAAAGAAAATTCTGGTACAGAAACTGAACCAACCGTCCACCGGCGGGTTCACCACGAAATAGAAACTGGCTATAACTGTTTGAAAACAGCCCGGTACTCCAAAACTGAATATATAAGAAACCTAACAAGATTTGAGGTGACTAAAATGAACAGATTGCTCACGCGATACCAGCGATTCCTGATTACTTCGGCCACGGGGAGCTCACGGGCAAAGGTTCTGTCATTGAAAAAATCCACCACTTGTTGAAACTCGTCAAAGTGTCCCGTATAGATGCACAGCAATACCAAAGTGCTGATCTGCATAGTGCTATACGCCGAAGAGATGACCGAGAATTGCACGTCCTGCGGCTTGTACTTTGTGTAGTACAACTTGTGAACAAAGCTTCCCAAGCACAGTAGGTAACAGAAAATGTGCACTGCGATTCGGTACTTGTCCGATCGGGTACGTAACGGCGCAGGAAACCCAAGCAGCTTTAGAGCAGGGCGAAGAAAGTGGAAGTAATCACTTTCTTGGCGCAGATTTCTGAATGTGTCTAGCTCCCGTTTAATCCACTCCATTGCTAATTGGAAACTGACATTACGCTGCGCTCGGGTCCTATGTATAACTTCGTCCTTTGGAGGAACTACTAATTTACCGGTAACAAGACGTGGATATGAAAAATTCAGTGCCTTCTCTGAAGGAATGCTTGATCAATCGTAGTGACCTTACTCTTGACCTGCTTTCATAAGATCTACCCAAAGAACGGTTGACTTTGATGGTCTATCTTCTGCTGGAGTTCCTTTGGTTAGACTATACTTTCTGCTAATGTTAGACCTGGGATAATTTTGATTATTGAATGCCATTTTTTCGTGCCATGCTTTCTTGGTTTGAATATGATTGATTGGAAGGCCAGATGCTACCAGAAATAAATGTTTAAGTGATCCACACCATCTTTCCATGCTGAACATTATCACAGAGTAATCAATAGATTTTTGATAATGAGTACTGCAAGTTCTTGCACGTTGAAACGGAACGTATAAATTGACTATAGTACTGTGTAGTGAAGTAGTAATAGTTGTTGTTGTAAGTAGTTTTTCTAATTTCAGATTAAGCTAATTTAAACAATTTTTTTATCTAGTGTTTGCGCATAATTTAAGATTGCTTTATTTTTTAATAACATTCAATTACGAATTCAGAATAAAAATCTCTCAAAATAAAATTGAATCGTGGTTATCAAATATTGATTACTGTCGAGCGTATTACATACGAACGTAGGCTAGTATATACATTATTTAAAAGGAATGGTAATTTATGAACTGATAAAAGTTTTATTTTCCTGTGCTGCATCTACTTTTAGATGCAACAATTTTTTTTTTGTTTGCTTTAAGTTTTTTCCATCTACAGTGGCGTTGGAGGTATTTTGCTAGCGATAGAACAACTCAACTCGCAGTATTGAAAAATTCATCATCACCTCTGAAGGAATTTACTACCATTCGTTTGGTGTGAGCACGATCCTAGTGGCGAACTGTGTCCTTTGAATATATAATACAAGGCTTGAATGTGTTTCGGACTCCATGTTCTTTGATCGCTTTTCCTGACGATCCAATCCAAGATTTAATTACGGGGCGTTGGTTTGTGCCGCGCCTCATAGCAAGTCCGCACAGTACAGAAGTTCGTCCCTATTGCCGTAGTCAGGACATAGCTTAATATTGATTTTTGGAGACTTCTGCTAGGAACTTATTGCAAGTAAATGTGTACACCAATGGCATAATTTACAACGAATTATCTTAGTTTAGGTATAATTTAAGAGTAGTTTTGGAGGAGACCTCATCTCAGCTCATGAGCTCAGCCCATAAAGCCGTTCGAAAGATTTCATTTTGGATTGAGAAACATCCTTGTATGCATATGTATTTGCTTCCATGACATATACTAGACAGACACTAGGTGAGCATAATAAGGCAGCAAACGATAGTCTTAAAGGTTTTTTCTAAGATTTCGCGATTGTAGATGAAATCAAGCACACAGAACGGTACTGCACATTAATTGTTTTCGTCCTAATAACACACTTTCCTCACAAATGGCAAATTAAATTATTTAATGAAGCATATTATATCAACCTTACGTGAAGGAAAATCAATTTTAGCCCTTAGCAGTTTAGCAGCTAAGCATGTGTCAATGCAAAATAATAGACAATAAACTGTTGCAATTAACAAAGCGAACAACATCGAAGTAATCGTTTTCCATGGCTGTTATCATTTTCTGCGTTGATGTTTTATACCGCGATCGATGCCTAAATGATGCTCAGTAGAAACATTGCATACGAGTACGAGAGGTGGACGAAGTCGGTGAACTTTTCCAATGAAATCTGACCAAAGAAGCCGCTGGTGAATCGCACGGGCTGCCTGCTGCGTCCGAGGATCAGCAGGAATGTAAGCATCGCTGAACGGTACTCACGGTGGAACTTCCGGGAGTAGCGCATCTGCATCATCCATCTTGTGGCGTACAGCTTTTCACCGATGAAACAATTCTGAAGCGACATGGTTGTTTTTTATAAGGAAAAGGATCAACAGATTGGCTACTGCCGAGCAAAGTTGGGCTATACTTACCATAGACTGAACCTTCTCAATTAGGTAGCAAAATATAAAGTAAACCAGAACAAGGGATACTAGATGCTGAACGAAAACGCTCATTCCATCGTAGGAATGTATAAGTTGCAACATGTACAAATAGTTCACCACGACGGCTATCGATGCCAAATGGTACTGAAGAAACACAAATCGGATCATTCGTTCCATCGCCGATATTAATCTGCAAATGCAGAGTAAACAATCCAGATTTGGGACTAATTTTACAATTCTGTTCGATCTCCAAATTACTCAAAAATTTCACAATGTCGCTTAGCGCAGCGTCGAAGCTCTCCGTTGTAAATGTTCCAGAACCTAGCGTCGGAGCAGTCCTGGTGAGATGTTTGAGGTAGTGCGGACATACGTGACTCCACCGTTGCATCCAAATCACCCAAGCAAGTGGCCAGAAGCTCCATCTCTCCCAGAAAGCCAACAATCATCGAATATGTAATCGTACAACCCACAAAAAACCCCATTACGGGGATGAAAATAAAATTTTGGTATAGGAACTGAACCAACCAGCCACCTGCAGCCTCGCCACGAAATAAGAAATGGCTATAACTGTTTGAAAACAGTCCGGTCGTCCAAAACTGAATGTATGCGAATCCCATGAAGATTTGTGGTACTAAAATGAACAGATTGCTCACGCGGTACCAGCGATTCCTGATTACACCGGCCACGGGGAGCTCACGGGCAAAGGTTCTGTCATTGAGAAAATCCACTAGTTGTTGGAATTCGTCAAAGTGTCTCGAATAGACACACAGCAGTACCAAAGTGCTGATCTGTATCGTGCAATATGCCGTCGAGATGACCGAGAATTGCATGCCCTGCGGCTTGTACTTTGTGTAGTACAACTTATGAATCCAACTTCCCAAGCACAATAGGTAAAGGAAAATATGCACTACGATTCGGCACTTGTCCGAACGGGTACGGAACGGCGCAGGAAATCCAAGCACCTTTAGAGCAGGGCGAAGAAAGTGGAAGTAATCACTTTCATGGCGCAGAGTTCGGAATGTGTCTAGCTCCCGTTTAATCCACTCCATTGCTAATTGGAAACTGACACTACGCTGCGCTTCGTCCTTATAAAAGGAACTTCTGATTTACCGGTAACAAGACGTGGATATGAAAAATTCAGTGCCCTCTCTGAAGGAATACTTGATCAATCGTAGTGACCTTACTCTTGAGCAGCTTTCATAAGATCGACCCAGAGAACGGTGGCCTTTGATAGTCTACCTTCGGCTGGAGCTCATCTGGTTAGATTATACTTTCGGGGCCCATGTTCTTTGATCGATTTTCCTGACGATCCAATCCAATATTTATTACTGGGCGTTGGGTTTTGACTCGCCTCATTTTGAGTCCGCATAGTACAGTAGTTCTGCCCTATTGACGTGATTCTGTTGTAACCCTCAACAAGTGCCTGACTTTGGTACTCTAATTGAATGATAAGCGATGAAAAGTATAGGAAACTTGCTTATGATGTTCGTTCCGTTATCGTTACGATAATCGAAATGACCAGAGCGTTAAAAGGCGCACAGTCAACATGATTTAAATTATTTTCCTTTTTTTCGAACCTTCGATAAGCCCTGGGAATTTGGGTTTTTGTATTTTCCTCCATCCTTTATACTATTTGAATTATTTATTTTTACTA